>NC_056728.1:1343223244-1343523244 GCF_019279795.1 Protopterus annectens
AAGCACATGGGCTTCAGGCCAGTTATTTTACATTAAAATGGATGTGGTCTGCACTCTTGTGGGAGGAGAGGCTGGACTCTACCCTTCTGAGCTGGGAATTTCTGGTTAAAGGCTTATAGTGCCTGCATATTTGAACTGCTTCTTACTGAAATTGGTACACCTTGTTTGCTGTAGCATAGACTAGATCCAGGCCTGCTGAATCTAGCTTTGTTTGTATAACTTGAACACTAATCCAGGCATTCTTTAAAGTATTCAATTGTATTTATTACTGCTTGGTAGTAACTTGATTAAAGTATAGCTATCATTCTAAGTCTTTTGGATTAAGCACTTGGGCTTCAGACCAGTTGTTTTACATTAGGAAGGTTTGTGGCCTGCACTGTGGTGGCAGGACAGGTAGCTTACATCCTTCTAAGTTGTGAACTGCTGATTGAGGGCTCAGTGTCTGTTATTCTAAAAGTGTATTAGTTCTGGTTTAAGCACTTGGGCTTCAGGCCAGTTATTTTACATTAAGAAGGTTTGTGGTCTGCACTCTTGTGGGAGGAGAGGCTGGACTCTGCCCTTCTGAGCTGGGAATTTCTGGTTAAAGGCTTATAGTGCCTGCATATTTGAACTGTTTCTTACTGAAATTGGTACACCTTGTTTGCTGAAGCATAGACTAGATCCAGGCCTGCTGAATCTAGCTTTATTTGTATGCTTGTTGTTTGTTTGCTTGTTATTTCCCTGAAACGCTAATTCCACCTAAAATGCGGCTTCTGTGGATCCCTAGTGATATCTGCATTGCTTACTGTACTTATTTCCTTGTTTCACTTGAAAGGAAGTTACTGTTTGTCGTTTTTGCATTTAAGTTACCTGTAACACATTGCATTTAAGTTACCTGGCACTTGCTCACTAAAGCAATTATATAAGTCAGCACTAAAATATTAAAAGCACTACACCCTCACAAACTCCCCTTGAGTACCTCGTTCCCCATTGGCCCTTTTTTTCAATTATAAAGGAATTCCCAATACTATTCTAGCATGTCCAAAGGTCAGTTGTCAATCTCCACTCCGGTCCAGCTGGTGAATCTGGGAATCTTGAGGCAATGTTACAACTGCCTCATGTACACAGACAACCCTCTCCTCCTCCCAACAAATTCCAACACATGTGAGAGATGCAACCATATAGCCATTCTGGAGGCTAAGCTCTCTCAACTCAATACTGGCGAAACCAGTCAGGAGGAGAAGGAAACCACACTCAATACAATTCCAGTCTCACATAGACCTACCACGACAGCAAACTAAACACATAAAACACGCAAAAACATACTCGGAGGCTATAAATAAAAATCTGCCTAAGCAGCAGAGACCTCCAAAGCAGACACCCAAGCAACCGCTACCCCAAAACAAAACACGTGCAACACATAGCTCACAAAGCCAGTGTGCCGAACAGTCACAGCCCTTAAGGCTAAACAACACACCTGATACACTTGTAATAGGTGACTATCGTCAGGCACACTGACGTCCCGCTCACCAGGCTGAACAAGGAGAAGGTCACGGTGAGCTGCCTGTCGGGCGCTAGGATCTGCCACATAACACAAGCACTCAGGTCACTCCAAGGCAAGTACAAATATGACTCCATCATTGTCCATGCTGGTGTGAATGACCTGAGACGTACCTCCATGGACTACATGAAAAGAGACAGAGGAGCTCTCTGAGCATGTAGCCCAGGCCGGTATGACCCTGACCTTGAGTAGCATCTTACCCTCACCAAAAATGATGCAACAATATGAAGACAAGATGATCAATTTCAACAATTGGCTTAAGTAATGGTGTCATTCAAAGGGGATCCAATGCCTGTCAGCCTGGGATGACATGCTCGACAAGCCATGATGCTTCGCTAGGGACGGCTTGCACCTGTCACCCCTGGGCTTTCGGATATTGGCAAAGGCTCTTGCTACCCCCATAGTGCCTTTTTTAGGCAAGGCTCAGAAGACAAACCCACCTCCATAGGTATCACAAGGGATAAGAAACTAAGAGAAATGCTACTCAACGCCAGAAGTCTAAACCTCAAGATGCACGCACTCGAAACTCTCCTAAGCATGGAGAACATTGATATCTGTGCAGTAACTGAAACCTGGTTCAAGGCTCCAGAGAGCACCCCAGCACTACCAGGTTACACCTCATACCATGCTTTTCGGCCCCAAAACTTGGACCGAACCACAAAAGGAGGGGGAGTATCAATATTCGGCAAAGATACCCACAACTCCAGGTTGGTGGCACAGCACGAAGCATCAGAGACTATCCATGTGCAACTAACAGTGGGTAAAACTGCCTTCCAGTTTATACCCTGCTACAGACCACCCTCCCAAACCCAGGAACCCCACTCGGCCTTCCTGAGAACACTGGAAAATATGAAGGTCTCTCCAAACACCATTATATTGGGCAACTTCAACTACCCAAACATAGACTAGGAACATTACTCTAGCTCCAACACCCTAGCCCAAAGGTTCCTAGAATTTATAAACTCAAATGCTATGGAACAACTTGCTACCACTCCCACAAGAGGGGAAAACATACTGGACCTGATCATCACCAACATGGGGGCTCTATGCTCCAGACCAGAAGTGTATCCCTCGCTGGTAAGATCAGACCATAAACTAATCTCACTGGATATTCACATCCCGACTCCACCCCCTGCCCTGAAAACTACAGTGAAAAACTTTTCTAAAGCAAATTTCACACTCCTCAAAACCGAAGTGGAATGCTTCAAAGCCCCCGGGCCTGTGGAAAATACGGCCCAGACCACAGAATCCTTTATAAACGCATTCTATGAACACTTTCAGGAATGCATGGATCATACAATCCCAAATAAAACCAAGACCCAATCCTCCAAAGGCAGACGTCCTTTCTGGTGGACCCCAGCCATAAACAAACTATACAACAGAAGGAGGAAGCTACTACATGACAGAGCAAAATCCCAAAAAGGGAAGGCATCTCTGATCAGTATTAGCAAAAAACTACGGGCACTCATAAAATCATCTAAGGCCAGCTTTGAGAGAAAAATTGCACAGGACACTAAGGATAATCACAAGGCTTTCTTTAGTTATGTTAGGAACCTGGGTGGGAATTCCCAGATATGCTCAGAATTAGTCCAAAATGACAAAAAAAACACCGAACCCACAGACATTGCCAATATCTTAGCTGACAGGTTCAGCGCAACCCCCCCCCTCACCACCAAAAGGGCAAATATCTATCCCAGCAGAATGCTGCCCCCCTGACATCTCAGATGCTCAGGTAAGAGCTGCCATCTCCAAAGCAAAAAACACAGCATCAATGGGACCAGACAGTGTCCCGGGCTGCGTCCTACATGAACTCCAAGAAGAGCTAAACCCAATCATAAAACTACTGTTCAATCTCAGCCTTACTACAGGATATGTACCCAAAGAGTGGCGTACAGCAACAGTGGTCCCTCTCCACAAAGGTGGTACCCCAACGGATACTGGAAACTATCGCCCCATAAGCCTGACTAGTTTGGTCTGCAAAGCTATGGAAAGGATCATCATGGACCTCATAAATAAAGATATTGGGGACCTACAGACACTGGATCCTACCCAGTTTGGCTTTGTTAAGAGCAGATCCTGCCTCTTAAACTTGGTTGATTTCTTTGAAACAGTCACCAAGGCCATTGATGAGGGGAAGGTGGTCCACACAGCCTACCTGGACTTCGCAAAAGCCTTTGATACAATATCCCACTTGGGCATTATAGATAAGCTCACCAGCTTAAATATAAACCCCTATGTCACTAGATGGGTTGCAAACTGGCTCAAGGACAGAACCCACATGGTTTGAATTGCTGGAGCCATGTCAGACTCCAAACCAGTTACAAGTGGCGTCCCACAAGGCTCAGTCCTGGGACCTCTCTTGTTCGGTACATATTTCTCGGAGGTACAGGCCAACATGGAAGGACTGTGGCTGACCAAGTTCGCAGATGACTGCAAACTGGGCGCCATTATCGACTCTCCAGCTGACACAAGCATCCTCCAAAAGGGGCTCATAGAAACAGACAACTGGTGCCAGAGCCATGGCCTCAAGCTAAACACCAAAAAGTGTATAGTCATCCCCTTTGGCAAAAACAAAGTGCCCACAAATTACCACATAGGTGGTAATCCATTCAGTACAGAAGAAGTAATTAGGGACCTGGGGACCCAAGTTGATAGCAATCTCTCATTTGACAACCACGTGGCCAAAGTGGTTAGAAAAACATTTTATATATCCCACCTAATCATGAAGGGATTCACATCTAGATCAGGGCCTCTTTACTCATCCCTCATCAGGCCCATAATTGAGTACAATGCCCCTTTTGGGATGTACCTTACCAGACACCTGCAGCAACTGGAAAGACCCCAAAAGTACCTCACCAAGAGGATCAAAGGGCTCAAACAGATGCCATATGCTGCCTGGTTAAAGAAACTCCAGCTCTACTCAGTGGCATACTGCCTGCTCAGAGGCGATCTGTGCCTGACGTATAAAGCCATGTCCAACCCAGAATTAATGGACATGCTACACCTCAGAAAATCCAAATCCCATCAAACTACACGCTCGAGAGACTTGAACCTCAGCACTGAAATGAATAGGACATGCTGGAGGGACAGATTTATAACCCAGCGGCTCCCTTCACTCTGGAATAAAATCCCAGTCCAGGTTAGGCAGAGTCCCTCATTGACTCTCTTCAAGAGGAATCTTGATGAGTGGATGGGAGATCGTAGGTTTACCCCGGGTATCACTTCTGTGTCACTGTTAGACAGAGGCACAGTATACTAACCTCGAAAAAGGGCACAGCAAAATTAATTTAAAATGGGTGGTGAAAGCCAAACACACTCCGGCTAGGCTTATAAATGCCCTAGGGCAGATAGCCTAGTATGAACCTATGAACCTATAAGAAGGTAAGAGCCAAAATCAAAGGTGCTGCAACTAAACAGGACAGAGTGCCAAGCGTAGTGTGCAACAGGACTATGTCAAAGTAGCTGAGAATTATGGTATATGAAACAGTGGTGCAACCAGTGCTGCAGTACGGTACAGAAACTTGGGCAGTAAACGTGAAGCAGCTGAGGAACTTTGAGGTGATAAAGTGCCTGGCACAGATAGTGGGATGCACAATGTGGGACAGACAAACTGAAGACATGAAACCTGAAGCTAAAGTAGCCCCAACTGCAGAGATGGTCAAGGAGAACAGACTGCAACTGCTTCAGTCACATGATAGAAAACAGATGATGATCTGATAACCCAAACTAAGGAAATACAGTAAGAAGGCAAGAGCAGACAAGAACAGATGCTCTTTAGAAGTGAAGACCTGCAAAAGTCACACATGTCTGTCAAAGAAGTTAAAGGACAACTACAGGATAATATGCATAATTTCTTCTCCCTAATGTATTTTTTCCCCTATCTGTTGATACCGCCCCTAAAGATAATCATTAAGATAAGGGGAAGTATGTATTTTGTCTTTTTTGGTGATTCCCGTTGTTCTGCTAGCAGTACAGCTAGTCATTTTTCTTAAAACTTCAATCTCGCTCTGTATTGATCTCCGACAAATCGCCCATGTACTCCCCAAGCACTGCAGAGTAGACCACACCCTTCTCTGCTTTTTTCACCCCCAGGAAATGCCCTCTATACAATTATACATGCCCACTTTTAACATCTGCATGAAATCTTGCCTTCCTTTTTGCATAAGAACACCCTCGCTCAGGAGAAGGAACTTCTGTTTAAATTAGTTGTTTCTAGGCTTCTTTGTTTTTCCGACAGAGCACCTAACTAGTATTCCACAAATCTTGCTAGACTGACACATATTTAAGTTAATTTTTTTTTTTTTACTCAAATTATTTTTATTTTGATGACATAATTTAATACATTCATAACATTCAAAAACTACTTACAGTATTTACATTCAGCCTGACAAAAAGGATTCAGATAAAAACATCTATAGTTAAATAATAAGTTAATATATAAACTATGATAGTTAGGAAGAGTTTGGTTCCATCTGTAGGGTATCAATCGAATTCAAAACTTTCCTCCACAGACTATTAACCAATGGCTTAGGAAAAGTTCTTAACTCTTTAGTTCTTTTCTCCATTAGTATGCATTTCTTCAGTGATGATAGGAATTCCTCCATTGTGGGAGCTACATTAGAGTTCCATCTTCTAGTTATACATTTTCTGGCTATTGCTAACACTGTCGACAACAAATACAGGTCATCTTTCTTCATATTACTATTAACATTCAATAAAATTAAGGACTTTGTCAAAACAAATATATCAGTATAGATAGGGATAGCTTGAAGAAATTTGTTAATCTCATTCTAATATGGTTTAACAGTAGTACAGTCATAAAAAAATATGAGACCAGTCAGCATTAGTGGACAGATGACATCTCCAGCATAACTTGCTGTTTTGAAGGGTTAATTTTTGAGAGTTTCTCAGGTGTCAAAAAGGATCCATGTAGAAATTTCCAATGAAAAATCCTCCAAAATTGTGAGTAAGAAGTTACACTAAAAATAAAAGGTTTTATCTACCATTGATAATGATACTTGAAACCCTTTAGTTAGGTATTGTCAGTAAGAATCTTTAGGAGCTGTCTTACAGACAATTAAAGTGTTATATAGATATAACTCATTCTTAACATTGATATTATATAGAATTCCAAAAATCCAGTTTATAATTTTTGGTACAGTTTTGAAGGATGAGTTATGTATTATTCTACACAGATCCTTAGTGTATGCAGTGACACTCTGAAGAACCAACCAGTCAATAGGGGATAGGCCATAGGTTAACAATAAACTTTGTGTTCAAAGCTTGTTGGTTTTCAATACATTGCAACCAACAAAATAGGTTATTATTTTCCCATAAACCAAAAATATCTCTATGTGTTTTACAAGGGAAATCCCTTGTAATAGTAAATGGTATTTTAAAAATCTATGCCACAGTTTTATATCTACATTTGTGTTAATGAATTTTCTAAACACAACAAAAATATTGTTTATTAGTGTTAGTTTATTTTATTTTGTTGTACTATACTGTAAATTTAAACTTAAATAGTCCCATATCTTATCTTTGTCAGTTACCAAAGCTTTCTTTGATAAACAATTTTCATTCATTAGTATAATGGAGTGTAACTATTTTGCCAATTGATAGAGTATCTAGGGTTTATCTAATTCATCACTATTTTAATTATAAATGCCTTTATACAAGTTTCAATCTCTGGGAATTTTTGGGGTACCATAGGAATTTCATCAGAGTTGAAGTGATTTCTTTAAGGATTTACTTTAAGGATTTACTTTTCTGGTGGAAGTATAAGGGCTTGTGCTATTTATATATAATATTTTAGGTAACAAAACCATTTTTATCAGTTGTAACCCATCATCAAATGTTGTAAACAAATTATTCCATTTGCTTATTAATGTCTTGATTTAAGTCTATGGCTTTTGCATAGTTAAGCTGTAAGGTTTATTTTATATTCTTGCCTAGGACTATTCCTAAATAGTCTAGAGTTTAAACTTGGTTTCCAGTAATATGATTAACTGGAACCTGTATGTTCTTTCTTTTATTTAATAATAAATATTTTGATTTAGATTTGTTGGAGTCTCCTGAGATTTTTTTGGAAATTTGTTACTATATCCACTTCACCTAACACTTCTTTAGAGTTGGGTAAGGTAAGTAAGACATCATCAGCAAACATCATTATTTTAGAAATATATTGGTCATATATATTTATACCTCTTATCTTTGGGTTATTACGTATTAAAATAGCAAGTATATATATGGCCAGAGCATATAGGATAGGGGACATGGGACATCCTTGTCTAGTATCTCTAGTGATTTAGATTGCTTTGGAAGTAAAGGGACCTAATTTGACATATGCTGGATTATTTTCATAGATTTTCTTTATCATTGTTATAAAAAAAAGGGGGAACATCAAATAACTGTAAGACTTTAAATAAATAACACCAATTTAAGGAGTCAAAAGTCTTTTGAATATTACCTTTAGAAGTAGTTGTAATAAAGTCTAAGTGTTTCTTAGCTAGTCCAACCCCTATACCCGGGAACCAGTACAAATTAACCAGGGTCCAAATTCTATTATTAAATTGTATAACTAAGGCCATGAGTCCATTATTATCTACATGTTTGTATGATTTGGGGATTTAAGAAAGTCTTTTTCCACAGAATTGTTACTCCTCTGGTCTTATTTTTATAAGAAGATTGAGAAAGTATTCTGTATTCCTTAGGGTCTCACATAAATGTGTCATTTATTTTAAAGTGTGTCTCTTGGAAAAAAAAAGACTACTTGAGCCTTGTTTAGTTTAAGATACCTTATTAGGTTGGCTCTCTTATATGGGTTGTTTAAGCCATTAGTATTTAAGGATATCAAAGTTAAATCCATATCAGAATTCTTTTAAGGTAAATAATAAAGGAACTTGTATTAATAGAATCCTATATACAAAATAGTCTTCCTGAATAGACAAAAGAATATCAATTGTTGTATTTCTATTTATCTCAATCGAAATAACTTTCCCCAAGAAAGATAAAAGTAAAGCAACTGTGTCAGGCATTTCAAAACTAGAAAAACAGTTAAACAAAAATTAGCATATTTCACTCTGATATAAACTTTAATACACCCTATACATGGAATGAGATACATTCCTAGTCTAGCAAACAAAACTAAATCTGCTAGACTACCTATCCCAACCATCAACCTTTGTTGGTTCGAGCCCATGAAAACAAAATAAAAAATGTTGAATATATTATAAATTAAGAGAAAAATAGTAGTGATAAACAACAAATCAGATATTGACTCCAGCTAGGTTTTAGAGATGAGTTACATACACTATTATTAGAAACATTAAACATTTGTACAGTAATTACTCACTAAGGAAGCAAGAGACATATTAGGATATATATAATCTGAATTTAGTGTTTAATAGACAAAGGAAACATTAGCTTTATTAATCTAAATGATTATCCAAAATACTTAAGCATGTCATCTGTATTAGTCCTAATAAAACTTCAAAATAGCAGAACAAATCAAAGAATCTTTTAGCATTTGTATTTACTTGCCCTCTGAATAAACTTCATCATGACAAACTCCCACTAAATAAAAACTTCATGAGAATTGGGTGTTAGCACAGAGTGTGCGTCATTCCCAAAAGATGTGAACATAGATTTTTAGAAATATTCCATAAGACACATTTGTCCTTAATTAACTCCTAAACGTTTGGAATAGCAGATGTTTAAATAACGGACTAAAATCAATAATAATTAACAGGCATCAGTCAGAATGACAAAAAAAATAGTAAAAAAACATTATTTATATAAAACTTACTATGGATAACAGGTCTTAAAAGTGAATGACTCAAAGATAAAATTAAGATAGAGATAGCTGTAAATATCTACCATAGTAATAGAGTAATACTGAAACTCATAGGTTCATAGGTTCATACTAGGCTATCTGCCCTAGGGCATTTACAAGCCTAGCCAGAGTGTGTTTGGCTTTCGCCACCCATTTTAAATTAATTTTGCTATGCCCTTTTTCGAGGTTAGTATACTGTGCTTCTGTCTAACAGTGACACAGAAGTCATACCCGGGGTAAACCTATGATCTCCCATCCACTCATCAAGATTCCTCTTGAAGAGAGACAATGAGGGACTCTGCCTAACCTAGACTGGGATTTTATTCCAGAGTGAAGGGAGCCTCTGGGTTATGAATCTGTCCCTCCAGCATGTCCTATTTATTTCAGTGCTGAGGTTCAAGTCTCTCGAGCGCGTAGCTCGATGGGATTTGGATTTTCTGAGGTGCAGCATGTCCATTAATTCCGGGTTGGACATGGCTTTATACATCAGGCACAGATCGCCTCTGAGCAGGCAGTATGCCACTGAGTAGAGCTGGAGTTTCTTTAACCAGGCAGCATATGGCATCTGTTTCAGCCCTTTGATCCTCTTGGTGAGGTACTTTTGGGGTCTTTCCAGTTGCTGCAGGTGTCTGGTAAAGTACATCCCAAAAGGGGCATTGTACTCAATTATGGGCCTGATGAGGGATGAGTAAAGAGGCCCTGATCTAGATGTGAATCCCTTCATGATTAGGTGGGACATATAAAATGTTTTTCTAACCACTTTGGCCACGTGGTTGTCAAATGAGAGATTGCTATCAACTTGGGTCCCCAGGTCCCTAATTACTTCTTCTGTACTTAATGGATTACCACCTATGTGGTAATTTGTGGGCACTTTGTTTTTGCCAAAGGGGATGACTATACACTTTTTGACGTTTAGCTTGAGGCCATGGCTCTGGCACCAGTTGTCTGTTTCTATGAGGCCCTTTTGGAGGATGCTTGTGTCGGCTGAAGAGTCGATTATGGCGCCCAGTTTGCAGTCATCTGCGAACTTAGTCAGCCACAGTCCTTCCATGTTGGCCTGTACCTCCGAGAAATATATACTGAACAAGAGAGGTCCCAGGACTGAGCCTTGGGGGACGCCACTTGTAACTGGTTTGGAGTCTGACATGGCTCCAGCAATTCTAACCATGTGGGTTCTGTCCTTGAGCCAGTTTGCAACCCATCTAGTGACATAGGGGTTTATATTTAAGCTGGTGAGCTTATCTATAATGCCCGAGTGGGGTATTGTATCGAAGGCTTTTGCGAGGTCCAGGTAGGCTGTGTGGACCACCTTCCCCTCGTCAATGGCCTTGGTGACTGTTTCAAAGAAATCAACCAGGTTTAAGAGGCAGGTTAGTACACTTGTGTACACCTACCACAAATGTAGATGTTCGAGTGTCTTCACTGTTGCAGTCATAACTGTAGGGTGTTCCTGCCGGCAGGCAGCCCGAGGTCGGCCAGAATTCCAAAGTCTGGGTCCGGCGTCGGGTGTACCAGCAAGTACCCTGACGTCAGAACGCAGAGGTATAAAGCTGACAGCCAACGCCATCTTCTCCAGCCTTTCTTGCCCCAGATGTCAGAAGTCCCCCAAAGTAACCAAAAGGTGTCCAAAAAGGAAACACAAATACACCACAAAAGAAGAGGAAGATAGAACAAGCAAAAAATAAGAGGGGATTGGTGGGAGGGAAACACCGACTGCAACAGTGAAGACACTCGAACATCTACATTTACGGTAGGTGTACACAACTGTACTATGTTCTTCGTGTTTCACTGTTGCAGTCATAACTGTAGGGTGGAATCCCAAAGCTGTGATGAGGGAGGAGGTTATGCAGAAGAAGGGGCAGCCAGAAGACCCTGCAAGACAGCAGAGGCAAAACCTGCCCTAGACTTAGAATACAAAGGGAGATTATAGTGCTTAGAAAAAGTATCCACTGAACTCCAAGTGGCAGCTTCCAAAATGTCCTTGGTAGGAACTCCTCTGAGAAAAGCTGCTGAAGTGGCAGCTGCTCTAGTAGAATGACTTCTAACAGTACCTGGAATCTGCTTCCCAAAGTGAGAGTAACAAAACCTTATCCCATGAGCAATCCATTTGGAAATAGTTTGTTTAGAAATAGCCTTGCCTAGAGAACTGGAGGCATAAGAAATAAGCAACTGATCAGATTTTCTGAAATCTTTAGTTCTGTCCAGGTAAAACCGTAGCTGTCTGTGTACGTCCAATGAATGTAAAATTCTTTCCTCTTTGTTTTGAGGATTTGGAAAGAAAGTAGGAAGGTGAATAGTCCGATTTAAAGCCACTTTAGAAATCACCTTGGGCATAAATGTAGGATTGGTCCTCAAGGCAACTCTGTCTTGGTGGAAAATAAGGTATGGTTCCACAGCCATGAGAGCTTGCAACTCTGACACCCTTCTGGCAGAAGTCAAAGCTAATAAAATAGCTGTCTTCTAGGATAAGAACTTGATATCCGAAGCAGCAGCAGGCTCAAAGGGAGGTAAAGTTAGTTTTTCCAAAACATAATTAAGATCCCAAGCAGGAACAGGAGGAGTTCTGGGAGGTCTTAAATTCTTAGCCCCTCTCAAGAATTGTCTCACCAGCTGGTGAGAGAAGATGGGGGGATCAGTGTTGTAATGAGCCGAGATAGCAGAAGCATGGATTTTAATGGAAGAAAAGGAGAGGCCTTTAAGCAAAAGGTCTGAGAGGTAAAGTAAAATGGAAGAAATGTCAGGCAAAAGAGGATCAGAACCTCGATCCGCATCCAAATACAAAATCTTTTCCATTTAGAAGCATAAGATTTTCTAGTGCTAGGCCTAGCTTCTAAGAGAACATCCAAAACTTGTTTGGGAAAAGCAGAAGGAATCAAAGGCCCTTGTAGAGCCAAGCTGCCAGGCAAAGAGTCTTGATTTGAGAGTGTAGCATCTGACCCTGATGCTGGGACAGAAGAGAAGGAAACAGAGGCAGAATCCATGGAGGTTCCAAGAACAGGTGTCAAAGTTGGATACCAAAACTGCCGAGGCCAATTTGGAGCTATCAAAATGATAATCTTGGGTTTGTCCTGTTTTATTTTCAGTAACACCCGAGGCAGAAGAGGAAGAGGAGGGAAGGCATATCCCGAAAGATTCCTCCAGCTGAAGGACAGGGCATCCACTTTCCAAGCTGTTTTGTGGAAGGACCTGGTGCAAACGAGAGGCAGCTGATGATTGAGATGAGATGCAAACAGATCTATCCGAGGGCAACCCCAAACTGCCGTAATCCTGCTGAATAAGTTGGGGTCCAGCATCCATTCGTGAGGATCCAAAAGATTTCTGCTTAGGCTGTCTGCTAAGAGATTCTGTTTTCCTGGAATGAATCGAGCTTGAAGATGCAGATTCAGATTTAGAGCTGTGTCCCATAAACTCATGGCTAGTCTGCAAAATGGGTATGAGTGAGAGCCCCCCTGCTTGTTTATATACCACATGACTGTGGTATTGTCTGTGCGAATCAGAAGATGTCCTGGTTGCAAAAGATTCTGGAAGGCTAGAAGAGCATTTTGGACTGCCAACATTTCCTTCAAGTTGATGTGCCAGGGAAGATGCTTCTTTGTCCAATAGCCCTGCTGGCAATTGTTTAGGTAATGAGCTCGCAAGCATAATCCGAGGTGTCTGTGGTTATGATCTGAGCAGGATGAGGTAGACGAAAGGGATTCCCTTCGTTTAAAGCACAAGCCCTGGACCACCAGAGGAACTCTTTTTGGAGGCAGGGAATCAGAGGTATCATTGTTTCCAGGCTGTGGTAATGCTGAGACCATACACTCTTTAGGTACCATTGAAGTTTTCTCATATGAAGCCTTGCATTCGGGATCAACAGGATGCAAGAAGCCATGTAGCCCAATGTCTGCAGGAATTTCCTTGCAGTGAGCTGAGTTAAAGTAGCCAAGGTCTTGAAAATTGATGTCAGCTGTACTTGCTTTTCTGGAGTAAGGAAGGCCCTTTGTAAGCTTGTGTTTAGAAGAGCTCCCAAAAAAGATCATCTGTTGAGAGGGGATCAAATGTGACTTTTTTGTGTTCACTGAAAATCCCAGAAGTAGGAGAAGATGCTGAACAAACTGCAGATGTTGAAGTAAAAGATCCTTGCTGTCCGCCTGAATAAGGCAGTCGTCCAGATAGGGGTAAATCTGAATCCCTTAGAGTCTGCAATAAGCTACTACTGGAGCCAGACACTTGGTAAAGACTCTGGGCGCAGTAGATAAGCCAAAGGGCAGTACAGAGAATTGAAAGTGTCTCGAACCTGCCTTGAATCTGAGGTATTTTCTGCGTTCCTGTCTGATGGGAATGTGTAAATAGGCTTCCTTCAAGTCCAATGTCACCATCCAAGCATCCTGGGAGAGCATGGGAAGAAGTTGTTGCAGAGTAAGCATCTTGAATTTTGGAATCTCCAGAAAGGTATTTAATACTGAGAGGTCCAGAATAGGTCTCCATGAGTTGTGTTTCCTTGGGACCAGAAATAGTCTTGAGTAAAAACCTTTTCCCATCTCTGGAAGTGGAACAGGTTCTATGGCTCTCGTGGCCAATAAAGCATCCACTTGATTTAAGGCCTCTGACCATTGATGTTTTGGCAGATCCGGCCAACCCGAAGACCTTGGCAGAGTATGAAAGTGGAATTTGTAGCCTCTTAAAATCACGTCTAAAACCCATTTGTCCTGGGTAATATGAGTCCAATTTTGGTAGAAAAGAGAAAGTTTTCCTCCAAGAGGGGCTTCCAGGCAAGGAGGACCTGTAGCCCAACGGAGAGAGTCATTGGGTCTGCTTCTTTTGTGATTGAGGTCCGTCTTCTCCCCTTCTAGGTGAAGAAGCAGTCCATTGTCTTGACCTGCAAGAGGCCTGAGCCTGCGCCCGACCTCTGGAGCGTCTATATCTTCCCCTTTGAGGCCTGTCAGACGTGGGAAAGGAACAATTTTTGGAGGGCCAATTTCTAGAAAATCTAGGAGGCTGAACTTGTAAAAAATCTTTAACAGTCTGCATAGATTTTGGTTTTTCTTCCATCTTTTTAATAACCTCCTCAGCCTTGGATCCAAATAAAACATCATGCTGAACAGGGGCATCTAACAGTTTAGCCTTAACCTGCTCAGGTAAATTCTGCTCACGAAGCCAAGCATGTCTCCTGATAACAGTACCAGAGGCTGTGGCCCTGCAAGAAGCTTCCAAGGCATCAAAACCACAATGTAAACTATGTTTGCTAACTTGTTCAGTTGCATGCAATACATCCTGTAATTCCTTGTCCTCTGCACATGCAGGAAAGGTAGAGAGCCTTTGCTTTAAAACAGACAAAAGAAATTGCTGATACTTTAACATGTGAAACTGGCAATTTAAAGCTCTAATAGAAAGAGGAGCAGAAGTGTAAACCTTTTTGCCCCACCTGTCCAAGGCACGAGAATCCTTTTCAGAGGGAATAGGATTTTTAGATGAAGCGGCCTTAGCAGCCCTAGAACCCTGAGAAATGGTTTCAGGATCAGCAGAAGGGTTCTTAAATAAGAATTGATGGGAGTCAGGGACTCTGTAAAATCTATCAGGCTTAGAAGGAGCAGGCGGCAAGGAATCAGGATTCAGGTTAGCTTCAGAAAAAGCATCATCCACAATATCAAGTACAGGAGGAATAGCCAAAGGTCTGTGTTGAGGGAGAAGGAGAAATTCCCTAAGTCTCTTCTTGGAAGCAGAATAATCCTGACCTTCCCAATGAAAATGCTCCCTCATCTCATGTAAGGTTTCCCCAAAAAATAAATTTTCAGGGGGAGAAGCAGAGGGAATAGAGTCCTCTGCATCAGAATCCTCATAAGGAGGAAAAGAATAATCCTGGTCAGAGGAAGAGACAGAAGACACAGAAGCCTGATCAGATGAATCATAAGGAATATCCTGTCTAGGCCTTTTTTCTGGAGGAGGGTGAGAACCCCTAATCATTGTCAGTAAATCTTCAGCCATTTGTAGTAATTGCTTCTGGGACTTGGGAGCTGTATCCGAGGAAGCTTGAGAAGAAATCCTTGGTTTAACAGGAGTCTTTGACTTTGCCTTTGTCTTTGTAGAAATAGTGATATGAGAAGGCCTGAAAACCCCCTCAGAAGCCGGTACCTGCACAGCGGTTCCGGACCCATCTGAAGGAGCGACGTCCGAAGGTCCTGCAGCAGATAAAATACTAGGCCTAGAAGGCTCCCCATGGGAGTCCGTGTCGGCCATCGGTTCCGAAGTGGCGGACGACAGGGGCTGCAAAAGCGCCTCACTGATGACCGCCGAACCCGAAGCTGGCTCCGGCTGCAAAGTATCTTGTTTGGACCTCGGAGGCCTATCCTTGTCCTTGCGTTTCTTTTGAATTCCGGTTGTCGGTAAAGTATCCGACGACATCCTATAATTGAATCGTCTACCGAAATAATTCAAGGCCCAATCGTACCTACGCTTGATAGTGCGAGAATTAAACCTGGCACAGAACCAACAGCAAGAAACGTCGTGGTCAGGGCCTAAGCAAGGTAGACAGTAAGAGTGGAAATCTTTATGAGGTATTTGTTTCCCACACGATATATAATTATTAACTTTTTCTGACATCGGAGGAGCAAGAAAAAAGTTTCCCCAACGGGGTACTTAGCTTAAGAAGAGAAGTAGAAAACTTCGGACCGACAACAATCAAAGGACGTTGTCCTGAATGCGCCAACCAACGACTTGCGAGCTGCTTTCCACCGCACGGCAAGAAAGACTGGAGAAGATGGCGTCGGCTGTCAGCTTTATACCTCTGCGTTCTGACGTCAGGGTACTTGCTGGTACAGCCGACGCCGGACCCAGACTTTGGAATTCTGGCCGACCTCGGGCTGCCTGCCGGCAGGAACACCCTACAGTTATGACTGCAACAGTGAAACACGAAGAACATCTGCCCTTAACAAAGCCGAACTGGGTAGGATTCAGTGTCTGTAAGTCCCCAATATCTTTATTTATGAGGTCCATGATGATCCTTTCCATAGCTTTGCAGACCAAGCTAGTCAGGCTTATGGGGCGATAGTTTCCAGGATCCGTTGAGGCACCACCTTTGTGGAGAGGGACCACTGTTGCTGTACGCCACTCTTTGGGTACATATCCTGTAGTAAGGCTGAGATTGAACAGTAGTTTTATGTTTGGGTTTAGCTCTTCTTGGAGTTCACGTAGGATGCAGCCCGGGACACCGTCTGGTCCCATTGATGCTGTGTTTTTTGCTTTGGAGAGGGCAGCTCTTACCTGAGCATCTGAGATGTCAGGGGGGCAGCACTCTGCTGGTATAAATATTTGCCCTTTTGGTGGGGGGGGGGAGAAGTTTGCACTGAACCTGTCAGCTAGGATGTTGGCAATGTCTGTGGGTTCGGTGTATTTTTTGTCATTTTGGACTAATTCTGAGCATATCTGGGAATTCCCACCCAGGTTCCTAACATAACTAAAGAAAGCCCTGTGATTATCCTTAGTGTCCTGTGCAATTTTTCTCTCAAAGCTGGCCTTAGACGATTTTATGAGTGCCCGTAGTTTTTTGCTAATACTGATCAGAGATGCCTTCCCTTTTTGGGATTTTGCTCTATCATGTAGTAGCTTCCTCCTTCTATTGTATAGTTTGTTTATGGCTGGGGTCCACCAGACAGGACGTCTGCCTTTGGAGGATTGGGTCTTGGTTTTATTTGGGATTGCACGATCCATGCATTCCTGAAGGTGTTCATAGAATGCGTTTATAAAGGATTCTGCGGTCTGGGCCATATTTTTCACAGGCCCGGGGGCTTTGAAGGATTCCACCTCGGTTTTGAGGAGTGTGAAATTTGCTTTAGAGAAGTTTTTCACTGTGGTTTTCAGGGCAGGTGGTGGAGTCAGGATGCGAATATCCAGTGAGATTAGTTTATGGTCTGATCTTACCAGTGAGGGATACACTTCTGGTCTGGAGCATAGAGTCCCCATGTTGGTGATGATCAGGTCCAGTATGTTTTCCCCTCTTGTGGGAGTGGTAAACAAGTTGTTCCATAGCATTTGAGTTTATACATTCTATGAACCTTTGGGCTGGGGTGTTGGAGCTAGAGTAATGCTCCCAATCTATGTTTGGGTAGTTGAAGTCGCCCAATATAATGGTGTTTGGAGAGACCTTCATATTTTCCAGTGTTCTCAGGAAGGCCGAGTGGGGTTCCTGGGTTTGGGAGGGTGGTCTGTACAGGCTATAAACTGGAAGGCAGTTTTACCCACTGTTAGTTGCACATGGATAGTCTCTGATGCTTCGTGCTGTGCCACCAACCTGGAGGTGTGGGTATCTGACGAATATTGATACTCCCCCTCCTTTTGTAGTACGGTCCAAGTTTTGGGGCCGAAAAGCATGGTATGAGGTATAACCTGGTAGTGCTGGAGTGCTCTCGGGAGCCTTGAACCAGGTTTCTGTTACTGCACAGATATCTATGTTCTCCATGCTAAGGAGAGTTTTGAGTGCGTGCATCTTGAGGTTTAGACTTCTGGCATTGAGAAGCATTACTCTTAGTTTCTTATCCCCTGTGATACCTATGGAGGTGGGTTTGTCTTTTGAGCCTTGCCTAAAAAAAGCACTATGGGGGTAGTAAGAGCCTTTGCCAATATCCGAAAGCCCAGGGGTGACAGGTGCAAGCCATCCCTAGCAAAGCATCGTGGCTTGTCGGGCATGTCATCCCAGGCTGACAGGCATTGGATCCCCTTTGAATGACACCAATACTTAAGCCAATTGTTGAAATTGATCATCTTGTCTTCATATTGTGGCATCATTCTTGGTGAGGGTAAGATGCTACTCAAGGTCAGGGTCATACTGGCCTGGGCTACATGCTCAGAGAGCTCCTCTATGTCTCTTTTCATGTAGTCCAGGGAGGTACGTCTCAGGTCATTCACACCAGCATGGACAATGACGGAGTCATATTTGTACTTGCCTTGGAGTGACCTGAGTGCTTGTGTTATGTGGCGGATCCTAGCGCCCGACAGGCAGCTCACCGTGATCTTCTCCTTGTTCAGCCTGGTGAGCGGGACATCAGTGTGCCTGACGATAGAGTCACCTATTACAAGTGTATCAAGTGTGTTGTTTAGCCTTAAGGGCTGTGACTGTTCGGCACACTAGCTTTGTGAGCTGTGTGTTGCACGAGTTTTGTTTTGGGGTAGCGGTTGCTTGGGTGTCTGCTTTGGAGGTCTCTGCTGCTTAGGCAGATTTTTATTTAGAGCCTCCGAGTATGTTTTTGTGTGTTTATGTGTTTGGTTTGCTGTCGTGGTAGGTCTATGTGAGATTGGAATTGTAGTGAGTGTGGTTTCCTTCTCCTCCTGACTGGTTTTGCCAGTACTGAGTTGAGAGAGCTTAGCCTCCAGTATGGCTATATGGTTGCATCTCTCACATGTGTTGGAATTTGTTGGGAGGAGGAGGGGGTTGTCTGTGTACATGAGGCAGTTGTAACATTGCCTCAAGATTCCGAGATTCACCAGCTGGACCAGAGAGGAGATTGACAACTGACCTTTGGACATGCTAGAATAGTATTGGGAATTCCTTTATAATTGAAAAAAAAGGGCCAATGGGGAAAGAGGTACTCAAGGGGAGTTTGTGAGGGTGTAGTACTTTTAATATTTTAGTGCTGACTTATATAATTGCTTTAGTGAGCAAGTGCCAGGTAACTTAAATGCAATGTGTTTCAGGTAACTTAAATGCAAAAACGACAAACCGTAACTTTCTTTCAAGTGAAACAAGGAAATAAGTACAGTAAGCGATGCATATATCACTAGGGATCCACAGAAGCGCTGAAAAGCCACGTTTTAGGTGGAATTAGCGTTTCAGGGAAATAACAAGCAAACAAACAAGCAGCATACAAATAAAGCTAGATTCAGCAGGCCTGGATCTAGTCTATGCTACAGCAAACAAGGTGTACCAATTTCAGTAAGAAACAGTTCAAATATGCAGGCACTGTAAGCCTTTAACCAGAAATTCCCAGCTCAGAAGGGCAGAGTCCAGCCTCTCCTCCCACAAGAGTGCAGACCACGAACCTTCTTAATGTAAAATAACTGGCCTGAAGCCCAAGTGCTTAAACCAGAACTAATACACTTTTAGACTGGTGTGTTATCACAAGTCATAGATATTGTTGAGCTCTTTCCCCATCATAAAGTGCTAATATACTAAAAGACATGACTTTATAATAACTGAAAACATGACATCAAAAATATAAATAATATCTAGGATACAATAAGGAAATCAACATATTAAATGCAAAGTAATTCATACATATATTTGCTAGGATTCAGTATGGTGTTATCCTTACAGTTATTACCATTAGTCATAAGCATTTCCTGTAAATGTATAAGCCTATACTAAATACTTGCTAACTGCATAGGAAAGTTATTTATAACAATCTATTTATAAAAAAACTCCAGTATATTCACTAGAAATAGTGGCTACAATTAACTGTTTACAAGAAAAAATAACATTTCTGTATATATTTGATCACAAAAGATAGTCACTATTACAAAAGGGAACCATGAATATGTTTGCAGACAGTGTAGCTCATAATTCTTGTAAAAGAAACCTACTATGCTATATTAACCAATCACAGCCTTGACATTCACAATTAGCCTTGCATTTACACATTAGATGTAATGTAATATGATCTGCATGCATATAATGCATGATGTCACGAGCTAAATCAGAAAGCAGCACTTCTTAGATTTCAAACTGACATTTTCCTGCCCAGAACACTACACAGTACAGTTTCCTGACCTCACTTTAACTGCGTCACAAAGTCTGCTTATTTACAGTAACAAATGCAAAGTTTAACTGTTAGACACTTCCAAACAGTAAAACAACATTCAATGCCAATGAGAGAGAAAACAGTACTTTAACATTAAACTCTACAGGAAACATAACTTTTAACCATTTAAAAACATTGTGCCATAAAACATACAAGCATATAACTGTCAGAGAGACCCAATTTATGTCAAAAGCCAGTAAACAGCTTTTTGTTCACACAGGTACCAATATATATTCTGAAACAATCAGAAGTTATAAATATTAAAAAAAAGTACTTTTCCGTTAAACCCCTACCACGTCTTCGCGCTGCTGTGTTTCGGCGGCATGTTATCATTTATGCAGGAATGACACGTGATGTGAAAGTAATCATTTTCATTACGTAAGGTTAAGTTTTTGTTTTACTTGATTTGGCAGGCAGGCAGTAGTGCAGACACGAATCGCTTGTCTGCTGCTGCACGATCACAGTTGTTATAATGTGCAGAACCACTCCTTCCCTTTGCATGTCATGGGTGACTGAATAACCCAGGGACTGTGATGAGCATTGCCAACACCAGCAATTTTTTTACGTGTATGGTACTGCAGTACAACTATGAACACTTTTTCATAGCACCTCCCACAGCTGAGAAATACAGGCGCAAAGCAATGTGTACTTAATAAAGGTTGCAGTTGATGAATTGACAGGAGACCTGGCCGACATCTTTCTCAGTAGTGTGTGAAATGATACATGCTCATCACCACCCGATCCAGCCATATCCAGAAGTGTAAATCTTTTCACCTTCTCTCCTACTGGTATTTCTTGTACATTAACCTTCTTCTACAGTGCCCAGGGATTCTCTCCCGAGTACTGTAGTGAAAAGGAAACTAGCTTCTGTCCGACATGTGTGTAAGACAAATGAGCCTCCTGCGAATGGTAGGGGTTTAATGGAAAAGTACCAAAAAAAACTTGTTAATATATACTAAATCATAGATACGCCCTGTTATCCCATGTATCCAAAACAGTTTTGATAAATAATCTAAGCAGTGACTATGCCTGTGTAATAACTCAGAAGAACATTTAGCAGGGCAAAGGGCTATATATTATTTGAAATAAAGCATGCCATCTTAAGGTCATGAAAGCAAACCAGTAACCCAAACGAAAACTGAGAACAATACTGATACCAGACATGAATCAAAAATCTTGCAAGAAGCACTCGTAAACAGCAAAATTCGAAGTGTGCAAAAACACAGCTTTATTTTTAGCTCTTTCGTCAGAATATAACAATTCTGAAGAAGTCTTTGCAAGATTGGTGATTCGTGTCGGGTATCAGTATTGTTCTCAGTCATAAAAAGCAAAGATAGCTTACTGTTCAATTATATCACTCAATAAACCAGTAACATACTAATATACTAAAAGCATAAACAGTTATTTAATTTGCACATGAACAAAAAAAGTAGAGAAATGAAAAAGCAAAAAGAGAAAGAAAAGTAATAAGAAACATATTGTCATAACATACCTTACTTGAAGATTTAGCAAGTATAAAACAAATTAAAGTCCATTTGCAGTAGATGCTTTGAGAGATTTAGTGGGAACAGCAATCTTTGACTCAGTTTTTTGATTTTTCTTTTTAACATCAGTCCAAAAAGATTTACCAGTAACTCTCTTCAGAGATGCAGATGCCCATTCCATATCTTCAGGTAAGGAAACAATGTTGTTGTTTTTAATAAAGGCAGTGGCTTCCTCTAGGGCATTAAATGATCTCATTTCATTCTGACATAGAATTTTTATTCTGGCAGGAAAGACAAGCGGAGTTTTGAAGTTATTTTGCTTTAACAGTTTTATTAATGGTCACGATTTTTTTCTCTGTTCCAAAACCATGGTAGAATAGCCATTATCAAACCTAATTGGGTTTTGATTAAATTTTAATGGACTTTTCCTCCAGGCAGATTTTAGTACCAACTCCTTGTCCAAATAAGATAGAAACTTTATGACTACTGATCTGGAAGGAGAAGAGGAGGATGTTCACACTGGCTTTCCTAAAGCTCTACGAGGCCTTTCAATACCAAAGGACAGACCGTCCTTTAAATCTAAAATCTCTGGAATCCAGGTATTCAGGAAAGAAATTATATCTTCTCCTTCAGCTCTCACAGGGATGCTAAAAATCCTTATATTTGATCTTCTCTCCTTGTTTTCTAGGTCGTCCACTTTATTGAGAAGCCAAATGTTTTGTTTGATGAGAAAATCTTTCTGGCTTTCTTCTTCCTTCAGTCTTCCACCAAGATCATATCTCTATCTACCTCCATAAATTTTCCACCTATTCTCTTCTTTTTCCCTCCTACTTCTCTATCCCACCTATTTCACACTTCCATCTCAATCTTTTCCTCCTGATAGCTACATGTATATCTGCACCCCTGTGCTTCCAGCCTCATACTACTATATACCCCCTATCCTACACTTATCCCATAAACTTCCTTATCCTCCTTTCCAGCTCACTATTTACTCTGCCATATCTACTATCTCACCATCACACTGTACCTTCCACTTTCTCCATCTGCCACATATCTGCCTCCCACCTTACATCCATCCCATGCTCTTCCTTTCTCTCTAACACACTAACACCTTTGATAGAAGTTAATATGCTAACAGTTGATGTGCATTAGAAATTACTATAGCTGAGGTGCATAATCTCTGCTACACATATGCCGTTGACAATTGCTTTGTAAATATTTTCTATGTATCAACGTTGTTCATTTGTATTTTGTCTATTGTATGCAATTTTGCTTTGCTATGTATATTGTAGAGCTTTTCTCCCTGGGCCTCCGCTGAAAATGGGCTCTTCTTAGGCCCAGTAGACTTTTCCAGTCAACAAATGCAATAAATAAATAAAATAAATCATCCAGGGATGCTTCTAAGTGTGTTATTCTGGACTGATGCTGCTGTTTAAGTTCCTTGAGAGAATCTGTTTGTTTCTGAAATTTTTCCTTGAGGTTTTGTAAATTCTCCTTAAAATCATCCATTTTTAGTGAGAGTTCTTGTAGAGCAGATGTCACAAGCTGCATTTCTTTTTTTAAAGCCATGTCAGAATGAGAAGTGCTCATCTCCACAAATGACATTCTCCTTTATAGATTGACAGGAAAAAACTTTCCCAAGTTCACCAAAGTTACTAATAATATAGTTTATACTTTCATCTATCAATTCTACATATTTTTGCTAAAATAAAATGTTATTTCCTGTTTTTTATATTAGTTTCATGGAGCACTGAAAAACTGCTGCTATCAGTTGGCCATCTTGGCTCTGCCCCCTTTAAGTGACTTTTTGTGGTGAAAAAGGATGGCTGTGCAGACAGCAGGGACAAGGCTTCCTACTTTTCTTTCTCGAGGTGACTGGAATTGGATCGAAACTACAAACTCCTGCAGCTTGTCAAACAACAGTATGGAATCTGCGGTTCTGGATGAAATGGCTCTGGAGACGTAAGGAGGACTTATTTTGTGCTTACCAGTGAAGAAATCTAAAATGCACAGTAAGTCAACGACGGCTATTTTAGCTTGTGGTAAAAGATTTTAGTGAATTCTACCTTGTGATCTTTTTTTAACTTGCTAGTAAAGAGTGGTTGCCATTTTGTCATCTGTTTACTATGTATTTATGGTGTGCAGGAAGCCCATTTTTTAAGCTCAATATATATTGTAACTGGTGTACCTAATGAGTGTTTGCTAGGTAACCGCAGAACCATTGGAGGTGAAACTGATTACACTTGGAATAACCATAGACTATTACTGTGAATTTTGTCTGGATTTTTTTTTCTGAATTTAAACCACAAACTTTTATGAGGGTGCATTCAGTATCTGCACATCAGTGAAATTAGGACGCATACACTTATTTCATTACTTTCTCTGAAGTGGCAGCACTAGGACCCAAAGAAAACTTTGTTAAGTTAAAATTAAGTTACAGTGATTCAAGGTGGCATAGTTTACAGAAATGTACATTTTATAAAACATAGGGATACCAGCCAAGAATGCAGAGTTGGCAGATGTAATTGTGGCTACCTGCTACTGTGTACCATGACAATTATGCCAGAATGGCAATTAATATGGAATGCTGTAAAAACGGGCATTAGAATTTACACCTTCGTGCCTTCCTTCACTGGTCTCTTCTTTTATCTAAAGTATGACTGACAAACTTAAAGCAATGGGGGGGGGGGGGACGAAAATGATCAAGCTGCATACTGCAATACACAATTTAATTGCCAAGTTATTAAAAGACTCAAGTGAAAATTGACGTTGCCGCAAAAGTATTACCGGTATTTTATGGCTAACTTCACAGAAGTGGCTTAAAAACAAGCACATATAGATTTCAAAATCCTGGTGGTGTGTCTGGTGAATGGTGACCATTAACCAAAAAAGGCTCCGTAAATATTTAAAGTGACTGATTCCATAGATGTCACTTAGACACTGACCTGAAAGAAAGGAAGCTAATACAACTGGCTTCACTCATTATCAAATTGTTTTGGCTGGACTTTACAACCCTGATTTCATTCCTAGGTGCTACATATATATGTATGTATTTATTTATTTTAGTATACTTTCTGTGAATCTTCTATCCATCCATCCTCTAGTTAAGTTAAAAGTTATACTCCTCTGTGCTTATTATTTGGTCTGATTTTGCAGTATCATGTGAGTGAAGTGTACAGCACAGAAAAAAAGAAAAACAAAAGAATGGAGTCAATCATTGCATTATTTTTTTTCCTTATATAATCCAATCAGAATCCAGCTAGTGTGTGTGTGTGTTTTTTTCTCTGCTGGGTGTTGGTTGTTGACAATTGTTGTAGTTGCGATGTTTTCCTTTAGATATTTTATTTATTAAGTTTAAGAGACATGTGGACTTATTGAGTTGACTATATTCTTGTTGTGTGTACAGTTGTATTACAATCGACATATTGATCAGCTTTAACTTCCTGAGTCAGATATGTGCATATGATTATTGATGTGTCAAAGAAACGACTGAATGTACATGTGATAAATTATAGGTCCCTAGTAACATATGCTTTTTAATGGGGGATATACCATTTGTTAGAATATGCTAAAAAGTTATGTGTAGAAGTCTAACCCTGCAATCCAATCCAAATGTGTCCCCTGGTAACATACACTTTTTAATGGGGGGAGTGCATTTGTTAGGGTTTTGATAAAAACTTATGTGGGTGGGTTATGTTAGTTATGGAATGTTTACTGTTAGTGTCGGTCTATGAGAGACATGGTCCCAGGGATGAATTTGCGATTTCTCCTCCAATGACCAATGTTATTTTTGAATTTGGTTGGGGAAGGGCTCTTTTTCGCATTGATGGGGAGACTATTCCACAACATGGGGACCTATGAGTCACTTTTCTGTCACACCAAAATGCTCTATTTATGTGGCAAGCCAAGTTCAGTTCCCTGGATCTAGTGTTGCTGATCTTTTTCCAGATGTGCAAAAGGTACATTAGGGCTGAATCTAAGGATGCTTTGTATGCCAAGCACATACCACCCCTGAAAAACTGGTAGGATCCTGAATCTAGTCATCATCATCTTCAGTCTAAGGTGATCTGTACATCCAGGAGTCTCTTGGTGAGGAACCTGTGTGGGCAATCTATTACATATGCCTGGTCAGTGATGGCTCTGATAAGGGACAAGTAGAGTGATACTATAACTTTCTTGAACCTGGATGCCAAATCCCTACTTATAAGTTGGATGACACAGAATGATTTTCTTACTACCTTGGCTACTTGTTGGTAAAAAGCCAATATTCTGTCTACATATGTTCCCAGATCTCTAACTACTGGGTGAGCTCTTAGAAGTGTTTTATCAGTAGTGTAATTACCTGTGTAGACATTTTCACAAAAGACACTATAATGAACTTCTTTGCACTGAGTTTTAATCCATGCCTTTGGCACCAGTTATTTGTCCGTGTTACACCTTCTTGCAGGATGTTAGTGTCACAGGGGAGTTTATGACTGCTCCCAATTTGTAGTCATCTATGAACTTTGTGAGCCACAGGCTCTTGACATTAGTCTTGACCTTGGATAGTAGATGCCAAACAGGAGTGGGGCCCAATATGGAGCCCTGTGGTACTGCACTGGTGACCTGCCTCTTGGTGGAGGTGATCTCACCAATCCTGACTTCTTGGGTTCTATGAGCCAGCTGGCAATCCAGTGAGTTGTGTAGGGATTTATGCCTAATGCAGTGAGCTTGTCCACAATACTAGAATACAGTATTGTATCGAATGCCTTAGCCAGGTCTAGGTAGGCAGTAGGCACCGTTTTCCCTTCATCCATTGCCTTGATTACCTTCTCAAAGAAGTCTACCAGGTATGCATGACTTTCTTTTGACAACACCTAAATGGGATGGTTCCAGTGTTTGTAGGTTGCCAATGTCTTTTTGGATCATTTCCATGATAATTCATTCCATGGCTTTGCATATTAGACTAGTCAGACTAATGGGTCTGCTTTTTATGGGGTTGCTTGATGGTCTACCCTTGTGAAGGGAGATAACCAGTGCCATCTTCCATTCTCTTTGTATGTAGCCTTTCTTGAGGCTGTAGTTGAAAAGTGACTCAAATGATCCTGATATTCAGATAATTTAGTGGGCAACCTGGGATATTGTCGGGCCCCAATGAGGCTTTGTTTTAGCCTTCGTGAGTGCCACTATGACCTGCTGCATGATGATAGTTAGGGGGAGGTTTTGCTGACAGAGGGGGAGTGGGGGGCTAATGCCCGAGATGAATTTGTTGACCAGCAGATTCACCATTTCATTCTGCTCAGTGAAAGTGTTACCATTTACTATCAGTTTTACACAATGTTGCAGGTTATCGTTCAGATTTCAGACATAGCTGTAAGAGGCCTTGTGGCTGTCTTTAACCTGGGAAGCTATCTTGAGTCATAACTGGTCTTGCTAGATTTAATTAGTCCTCAGAATTTCCTATTTACTTTAATTAGAAACATGTCGTCATTGTGAGAGTTCTTCTTTCTAACTCTGGGCATGACTGTTTTTTCTTTTGTTATACACCCTGTTAAGATTTGGATTACACCAGAGGGGTTTGTTTTTGGCTTACTTACAGTAGGTACAGCAACCTCTATACAGTCATTTGCATGTTTGTACAAAGCTTTGTGTGAATAATTCTGCATAGGCTGTTGTGAACCCTAGGTTAGGCAGGGCACTGAATTCTGACAAACTGTCACTTAATAGAATGTAGTCTGATTCAGAATAGTTTAGAACTGTAGCAGTTTTTGCTGTGTTTTCTAGGTTGATTTTTTTTATTTTGAATGAGGCAGCTTTGTGATCTAACCTCACCAATGAGGCTTTGAGACGAGAATGCAGCACTCTCTCACATTAGTTAGAATTAAGTCTAGTATGTTTGAACCTCTAGCTGAAGTGCACACTAACTGATCATTAATGCTGTTTGTCTTTCAGCTTTTCCTGGTTAGGGATTGCCACAGTAGAACTCCGGTCCGCTAATGATTGGCAGTGGATTTTTTTACAGTGCTAAGTTGCCAGCCAGACGCCCAACCTTCAAAGAAGGCACACCCATTCATGCACGCACCTACCTGCATGTCTTACCACTGGGAGGGCATGTAGACTCCACACAGAAGGTGCTCCAGCCGAGAATCGAATGGGAGAACCTCTTGCTGTGAGGCGACAACGCTAACCGTTGTGCCACTGCGGCCTCTACTAACTGATCATTAATAAAGTCCAGGAAATGTGCCTGCAGTTTGGAGGCAGTGTACATTTCCCAGCCTACACAGGGGTAGGTAAAGTCTCCCATGAATAAAGTGTTTTGTTGCCTGAAGAGTGCCTCCTGTAGTCTACATAAGAGTTGTGGGATTCTTGTGACATAGATGATTATCAAGTCTGGGACTATCTAAGGTTATCTGCTTGTGGAGGAACTCCAGGCCATCATCCTGTTTAACCAACATTGAAGAATACTTGCTACTAATGTATACAGAGACACCTCCACCTTTTGCCCCTGTCTATTGTGGCTGACGGGCTGAATGTGTGGGATGGCACTGTATCTTTGCAGTGACAGAGTACATTCTGTGGCTTTAGGCCATGTCTCTGCAATGACACAAATGTCTGCATTCTCCACAGAGCTTGTAGGTTGTGACATTTCTTGTTAAGGTTCATAGCACTGAGGAGTAAAACATTTTAAGTTCCTTCGGATTTTATTTGCCATGTCAGTAGGTTTGTCACTTTAGCATTTCATAAATAATGCTCTAAGGGGGGTGCATAAAGTTTTAGCCAAATATAGGAGGCCCGGGGGGGGGGGCAGGGGCAGACCATCTTTGTCAAACCAGTGCGGTCTCTTGGCCATGTCCTCCCAGGCTAACATATCAAATTCCCCTGGATTGACTCCAGAAACTAACTCAATTGTTAAAGGCAATCATTTTTTGTTCATACTGAGGCTTTATCCTTGGTAAAGTTAGAATGTTGCTCAAGGAACGTACCAGTGTGAGACACATTCAGGGATGTCCATAATGTTTCTCTCTTCATGTAGCCCAGACAGGTACATCTTAGGTAATTTATGCTGACACGTACTATGAAAGAATAATATTGGTACCTGTGGTTCAATGACATGAGTGCATGCGTAACTTGGTGGATCCGGGTTCCAGATAAGCAGCTGACCACAATTTTCTCCTTGTACAGGTTTGTGAGTGGGACAATTATGTGTCTTATATGGAGTCCCCTATGACAAGATACCTGGGTAAACTGTTTGCTTCCCTTATGGGCTGTATATATTTGGGGCTTAAATTGTAGGGTTTAGGCTTATGTGTGATGCTTGCTGTTGCTTTTGGTGTATGGTTTAGAGATTGCCATTTGCAAACATAGAAAGTCTTGGATGATTGCAGAGATTGCTTTTTTATTGCTTTAGCATATGTGTCTGTGACACTGTGTAGTGGATGTAATGCATGTGTTATTTACTTATTTTACATTTGTTGACCGGGAGAGTACAACTGGATTACAAGTCCATTTTCAGTGGAGGCCGGGGGGAGAAAAGCTCCAAGAGAACAATTGTTTTACAAAACATAGTTTTAAGGACAGACTTTTGACATACAACTTCCATAGAAGAGACTTTGACATACATATTAACTAACAGATAGGATACATTCGTTCTCTACAATATAATATTAAATTTTAGAAGATATTCCTATGTTTACGATTCCTGTGATAGATTTATTATCAGAGTAAAAGCAGACAGATGTAGAATAAGCCTCCGAGAGAGCAGATGATGCTTTCTATAGTTGAGAAGGATAACAAATTGATTCACTATATGTCTTCGCCTGGTTTTAGTTGAGAAGGATAACAAATTGATTTATAATACGTCTTCTCCCGGTTTTAGTTGCTTATGGAGAGCTCAACATTGCTGGGGTAGTTTTCCCTAACTCCTGGAGTGATGGGATGATCAGTAGATTAACGATCCTAAGTGGGTACAATACTATGATTGGTTGGCTTAGCAGAGTTACTTAAGTTAGGTGAAGTGTTCTAATGAGACATTAGCCAGGGGGGATACAGGAGCACAGTCGATTATTCAAAAAGTGAGTTTTAATAAGTTTCTTGAACTGTGATGGGGATTTGTTGTCAGTTATATGGGTAGGACGGGAGTTCCAGGTTTTTGCTACACAAAGGCTATAGACAGACTTACCAGCTTCATTGTTGTATTTGGCTAATTTGAGGAGGTTTTGTGTGCTAGACCTCAAGGGCCTGGCAGTTGTATAGGGTTGCAAAAGATTATGTAGGGCTGGGGTGTTTTCAGAGTTATGTATTATTTTGTGGGCTAGTGAAAGTTGATTGAGAAGTAGTAGTAGTGATAGTTCTAGCCATTTGAGTTTTTTTAGGCATTCACAGTGATGTGTTCTGAGAGTAGAGGTTATAGCGAATTTGGCTATCTCATTATAACAATGATCAAGTTTGTTTAAGTCGGACTTGCTGAGATTTGTAAGCACGGGGAGGCATAAAGTAGGGTGGATAGTAGGTGAGTCCTTGTTATTATAGTTTTGGAGTGGTCAGTGAGGAATTTTTTACTGCGATACAGTAGGCCAAGTTTTTTATGTACTTTTTTATGGTTATAGAAATATGTAGGTCAAATCTAAGTTGATTATTTCAACCCCCAAGAGTTTGGTATGATTTGTGGGGGTGATTGTGGTCTTGTTAAAGGAAGAGATGAAGAAAGAATCAGTGGGAGGTGTGGCTCTGTGGGAACTAAAGAGTACTAGCTTTGTTTTACTTGGGTTCAGAATGAGCTTTTGGTTTGTAATCCAAGTTTCTGCTAGGGAAAAGCATTCTTGTGTTAGGGAGTGAAGGATATCCATTGATTTGGCTGCGCATATTATGGTGGTATCATCTGCATATTGCAGTATTGAGGCTTTAGGAATACTGTTTAGGAGCTGACTGGTGAAGAGGGTAAAAAGAAATGGCCCCAGGATGGAGCCTTGGGGTACTCCTAGGGAGACTGGTAGAAAGGGGGAGAGTTGGTTTTGCCACATAACAGCTTGTTTCCTTCCATCTAGGTAGTTTTTGAACCAGGAGATGGCAAGGATGGTAAGGTTTAGAGTTGCTAGTGAAAGAAGGAGTTTATTGTGGTTAACCATATTGAATGCTTTGGACAAGTCAAGGAAGGTGTCAGATACAAGGAGTCCGTTGTTTCTGTGAGTATTGACAATGTTGGTGAATTCTGTTAGTGCAGTGGACGTGCTATGGAAGGGTCTAAAGCCATCTTGTTGTGTTGCTATTAGATTATTTTCTAGGAGATATTTCATTAGTTGCTTGTGTATTACCTTCTCGAAAATTTTAAATAAAGGGGATAGTATGGCTATAGGGCAGTAGTTATGGAGTTCCAGGGAGATCAAGGCAGTGCGGTCTCTTGGTGTTCTTGACAGCCTCGTTTGTATAAAAGATTTTTGCCACCAAGAAAATTGTTTATGTACGTTTCACATATTGTCTTGGTTTCCTTAAGGATTAAAAGGTTGCTTGTGAATATTAGATAATTGCTACAAATGTTTACAGATGACATCACAGTTATGTGGATTACAAACAAGCAAGGTGGAACCAGACCATACCCTTGATGCAGACTAGCCATGAATATAGTTGTTTCCACACAGTCACACTCTACAGACATCTTATATCCCAACATAGCACAATTGTGTCTCAGTCAAGCTGAGCAGGAGCAGGACAGATCCTTACTAATAGAAATTGAATCAGAGGGCCTAAATAAAGATTTGATCCCTTTGTGTGGATCTCCTTAAACAGATCTCTTGTCTTTGCTCAAAACAAACCATTACCAGTGTTTTGCTCCAGGACTCCTTGCAAGAAGGCCTGGAAGACAGATGATTTTTTTTTTCTTTTCCTTGGACAAGAAAGTTCCTGCAAGCTTTTCCACCTTTTTCAGTAATATACAGGGTAGTTCTGAAGATTCAGAAGGACTCTCCAAAGATCCTTGTGATGAACTTCTGGCCCAGGCAGTAGTAGTTCTCCCTACTTCTGGAATTGGCCAGGGCCAGTTACCAAAAGCTTCCTTACAGACTGGATTTACCATCACAGCATTGAGAGTGCTTGATACATCTAGAACCAAACAACTGCAGCTGACCACCTGGATGACAGGGTTTCAATAGATTTTAGGCACTTTTTTTCTGAGGATGTATAGCAGGTAATAAATGAGGCAGGAAAATGTGCTACTAGGAAAAACAGTTGTTAGCCAATGGAAAATATTTTCTAGTTGTTGCCAACAAAATAACCAGAACCCTAAACATTTCTCTATTTTTTCAATATTTGTTTGAGTTACTTTCCTGTGGCCTGTCTTGCTCTTCAAACCATTTCAGCATTTCCGCCCCTGTATCCCCATCTTTCAATGCACTCTCAAGTTAAGCTGTTTTTGTTAGGGTATTGCAAATGAAGCCTAACAGAAAACTAGTGGCTCCTATATGGGATCTTAATTTTATTTAAGAGAAGCTAACACTTACTCCATTTGCACCAGCTCATCTGGCTGACTTGAGGCTCTTAACATGTAAAACAGTATCATCTCTTGCCTTGACAACTACAAGGAGAATATCGGAGTTGCAAACTCTTAAGGTGCATCAACCTTATTTTCCACAGAAACAGGATTTCTTTAAGAACTAATCTTTCATTTATGCCTAAAATAGTATCCACGTTTACTTTAAGCCAAGCTATACATCTCCCAGTCTTCTTCCAGAACCTAAAAATGAGGGAGAAAGTATACTGTATTCATTGGATGCCCACAGACAAGTCAAGCACTATCCAGAACAGTGTCATTCAGTACTTTTTATAAGCTGTTCATTTCTTTGGATGGTAATAAAAAAAGGACAGCATCAAAAGAGACAATTTACAAATGATTGTCACAGGCTACTGCATTTTGTTAAACTCACCACAACTAAACTATCTAAGACAGGATCAAGGCTCATTCTACCAGGACCTTGTCTTCATATGTGGCTTTTTGGAAAGCGTTGAATTCTAAAAATATTCTAGAAGCAGCAACTTGGTTCTGTGAGCACACTTTTGCAAAGCAATACAAACTAGATTCCATCTCCAGGTCTAGGACAGACTTTGCTAGGAAAATTCTACAGGAAATTCTGGGCCCTCATCCCCCTCTCATTCTTGCTAATCTGTGGTAATCTATGAATGTAGGTTAGGCAATGGCAGCAGTGATCCTAATGATGGACATAGTACAGTTGTGTAAGTAAACAAAATTAACTTATTTATGTTTTGCATTTGTTTAACTTACCATAACAGTACACGTGCACATGATCACTGCTGCTGTAGCAGTTCCTCTCTCCACCCCCTTACTTCTGGATATTTTTTATGCCATGGTGTAGACGACTAGTTTTATTTTCCTAGCACTATCCATCCTTTTCAGGGCTTTAACATCCCTGACTCTGTTGGCATGAAAATTCTGAAGGGCTTTGCATCCAAACCTATCCTTTAATCAGCCCAGCTCAAGCTGGCTGCCAGTTTGGGTACGTGTAAGGTGCTCTGAAGATTTGGAAACTGGCCAGCAGTTAGCAGGATATAAACCATATAGCTAAGACTACTGCAGCAGTGATCATTCAAGCATCTATTGTTATGGTAAGTTTACTTACACAACTGTACTTTCAGTATTACCAAGATCAGGGCAAAAATATTTAATTCCTTACTACTGATGAGGGTTGAGAAGATACAGCTAACTTGTTAGTGTATTAAAAAAAATTAAACTGGGAGATAATGCTTTTCTTTGACAAGTTGGATCCTTTTAGAATGCTAGACATTTCTCATCCTCTACATGTTCAACTGAGATTATGCTGTTTACCTGCTATACATTGCAATTCAAAGGAAAGAAATCGGATAGCTGTAGGGGCCATGTCTAGCTGTGGCATAACTACCAGCCCATTACTTTTTTGTCATAACTCTTCCATTTTCTAAATCCTGGGACATTCACTTAGTCCTGAGACCAGGTGACTGCAGTCTCCTTTCAGAAGGTAAGACTGACGTTTTCTGTAGAGCCTCTCCCTTTTTATCATAACCAATCAGGTTAATTGTTATTCATTGCCTTCACACTCTATGCTGACTGTAGTCATTCACATGCCTAAGTTACTTTCTGAATGAATGAGGTTTCATTCCTTCCCCTCAGAGTAAGCAATTCACTGTCCTCTTTTAATCACATGAAATGCATTCACAGAGAAGGTGTCACGCCTGCACTTTGATGTTGCTTCACTTCACTGTTTAACAGTTTTACATTTCAATTTGAATCCCAAAAGTACACATATTTTCCTTAATTGTTGACACCTCCCAGGAAGATGATCAAAGAACACATGCATTATGTAACCTCAAACTAGTAATTCTGAAATTTTACCACCTGGCTACCAAGCACTCAGGTCCGATCGCCTAAACAAAAAAGGTGGTGGTGTAGCCTTAGTCTACAACTGCCTGCTAAATCTTAGCCCATACCAAAATTCCATTCCCAACTTTAACAATGCAGAACTAGTCATAGGAATCCTCAAAATAAACAACTTCAAAAGTATCTGTATTATAACCATCTATATCCCTCCTGGAGACAACTCCTCCACCCTAGAGAATATTCTCTGTTGGGCCTCAAACAATATTAAACAGGAAACTTTCATTCTAGGTGATGTAAATATTGATTGGAATAATATTAATAACAATACTCCCTTCAGTCTATCAATCTTTATAATTTTACTCAACTAATAAACAACATTACCAGACCTAACAAAACCAACCCTCCAGGGTCCATCTTGGACTGGATCCTAGTCAGCCACCCTAATAATATCTCCAACTCAGGTACCTTACCTGACTCATTAAGTGATCATCTCCCAGCCTTTATTAACCGTAAACCCAACAGCTCCCACACCAACAACAATATGTCTACTCGCAACCTAACTAATTTTAATCCTTCTGTATTTTCAGAAACCCTTCAACTAACAAACTGGGATTCTCTAAACACTCTTCCCCTAGATGAAGCCCTTGAACTCTTTAATACTACCTTCCTTAAAATCCTAGATTCCCAAGCCCCTCCCGTACAAAAAGGATAAAGTTCAACTCTGCCCCTTGGCTAACTAAAGACACTAAAACTCTAATGCGACAAAGGGACAAAACATGGAAACTATACAACAAAAATAAAAACCCAGCCTCTTTACTGCAATTTAAGCAACTCCGTAATCTTGCTAAAAAACTTATTATAAAGGATAAGAAATCTTACTACGCAAACTTCAGTCCTCCCTCACAAATAATCCCAAAAAATTCTGGAATTCCATCAATTCTCTCTTACATCCAGGTACAAAATCCAATCCCTGTCCAGACAATAATAAGACTGACACTGAAATAGCTACTCTCTTTAACTCGTTTTTTACTGGCTCAATAGCTGAACTGACTAAATCCTTCTCCTCTTCCACCCCTACCCCTAACCCAAAGCATCCTTCTACACCCATCCCTCACTCCAACTCTTATAACCCACCTCCCACTTTCATTCTACATCCCGTGTCTACCACCAGTATCAAACATCTTCTTCAGAACTCAAACCATGCTCCAATGCCCTGACAACATTCCATCACTCTTTCTCAAGCTTGCAGCTAATGGCATTGCCATACCTATCAGCATTCTCATCAATAGATCCATCCAAGAATCTTATGTTCCCAAACTTTGGAGAGCTGCCCACATTCTGCCCCTCCATAAAGGAGGCAAAATAATACCATCTCTAACTTCCGCCTAATAGCAATTCTTTCCCCAATCTCAAAAATTCTTGAAAATGCATATACCAGCAACTCATGCCGTACCTTCTCGATAACCATCTCCTCTCTCCTCACAACATGGGTTTCGCCTGGCCACAGTACCATAACCGCTCTTCATTCCTTCCTAGAAATTGTCAACCAAGCCCGTGACTCTGGAAAAATTGTCTCCTCTGTTCTTCTCGACCTTTCTAAGGCCTTGACACTATATCCCACACTCTCCTTCTCAACCACCTCTCTAACCTCAATCTCTCCCACAACTCTCTTTCTTGGTTCAGAAGTTATCTCTCTGATAGATCCCAAGCTGTGAAATGGAAAACTGGTACCTCAAAATTCCTACCTACCCCTACCGGAGTCCCTCAGGGTTCTATTCTCGGGCCTTTGCTCTTTAACATCTTTATCAATGATCTCCACTCTTCTATTCCTCTTGCTCAAATAGTACAATACGCAGATGACTCCACTGTTATCTGCTCTGCTTCTAACCTTCCCGAGCTCCAAGCCAAAACCCAATTGGCCTTCACAACCATAGAAAATTGGATGCTTCAAAATCATCTTTCCCTCAATGCCAATAAATCCCACATCATTCTCTTCTCCCTTCAAAAGCTCTGACTCCTGATAAGTCATCCTTCATAATTTCCAGCCTCTCCCAGTCCTCTATAGAAGTTGTTAGTAGTGCTAAATTACTCCGAGTAACCATTGATGAACACTTGAAATTTAATATTCATATTCAACTTAACATAAAGAAAACTCATCAGAAGCTCGGTATGCTTTATAGAAATGCAAACTTTCTTACTCCATCTTCAAGACAAACTCTCGCCACTACCTTCCTTCTCCCTTCTCTGCTGTATGGTGCTCCTCTTCTATCCAATCTCTCCTCTTCTATCTCCACAAAACTTGAAAGTTGCTACTACAAAATTGCCAAATTCGCTACTAACTCCGCTCATTCTACACACCACTGCATCTGCCTCCGTAGTCTTCAATGGCTAGAACTCCCTAATCAACTCAATTTCCTCCAACTTACTACTGCACACAAATTAATCTTTAAACCCACTGCTTGCCCAGCATTATCTAATACCTTAACCATATACACTCCTCCAAGGCCCCTAAGATCTAGCCACCAAAATCTTATTTCAGTTTACAAACCCAAACGACCCCCTGGCCAACTCCTACTTTCCCATACTACAGCAAAAAATGGAACTCGCTTCCTTCCCTTCTAAGAGCCACTACAAGCTATGAACACTTTAAATCTCTTCTTCATTCTCACCTTTTCCAAAATTGGAAATGTAATTGTATACTTCCTACCTAGATCTCTATTTATCCTAGTTCCATTCCACCCCCCTGGTTCCCCTTCTTCTGACTCTCTCCTAGCTCCCTCTCTTCTACATTATCTCCTCCTTCCTCCCTGAATAAACCCTTTATTTTTCTTCAAGTGCTATGCTTACTCTCTCCTTAAATCTTTTGACTTTTTTCTTTTTTTTTTTTTCTCAAGGTGGTCTCCTGGACTCATCCATAATTTGAACATTTAGTATTCTGTTCTTTTTCTATCCTGTTCTTACTCCTCTCCTTTAATTTCTTTGCTTCTTATTCGTTTCTCCCATGCATCCCTGCTCTTGCATTCAAACTCTTTCTATAATTTCCTTTCCTTTCCCACTTTACTAACATTCACAGTTTCACTAATATATCTTTTTCTTATGTTTTGTGCCCAATGCTCCTCTTTCTTGTTTGGAATTTGTTAAAGTATTATGCTATTAGAACAGAGTGTGTTTTTGTATGTATTAGTTTAGATCTTTTCTGCTGTGTTTTTGTGTGTAATGTATTATCGTGGAGCTTTTCTCCCCGGGCCTCCACTGAAAACGGGCTTTCGGGCCCAGTGGACTTCCCCGGTTATCAAACTGGAAATAAATAAATAAATAAATAAATCCCAGAAATGTGTGAGTGGGGAGCCATGATTGGAAAACAGTCCAGGGCCCAAGGTACACTGCAACTGCCTTTGGCCAGATGCATTTTCAATGAATGCTTTATACTATGCATGGGTTCCCTCAAATTATCTATAGTGTAGGATCCCAGTTATTCTTATTTGGGAATAATATCTAATTATTTACCATGGGATGGGTAAGGTCGATCTATTATCAAATGGCAAAGGTTAATTCAAGCACTCAAAACTGTCTGCAATGGCAGCTAGCCATACTTATCTATGAACTTATATCTATTTTAATGCATTTTAAATGAATGTCAGTTTCATAAATATGAATTTCAAGGAGAGAGCAGTTTACTGTTGCCTCATGGTACATGCTTTCAAAGTGAGACGTTTGTTTTGTTTAGCAAATGACCATCAGTGCTTGTGTGCGCTTATGCATTTGTGCTTTAAAATATGAAATAAAGGTTTTAAAAGAAATCTAAATCTCTGAAATCATTCTAAAACTAAAGCAGAAAATAGTATTCACACTGACAGGTTTGAACAGTGTTTATGGTAACTGGACAGTCAACAAAATGGAATAGCTGTGTGTGTGTGGGGGGGAATTATTATGCCTAGAGTCCCATTTGACCATATCTCAGCTTTGGTTTCAGGGCCTCCTTCTAAGTGGGCTGAATCCAGAAGAATCACCAACATAACTCCCCTGTGTAGCATCCTTGCAAAATATCTGAATACCCTCAACCAGCTCCTCTTGATTCAAACAGCAGCAGCTCTACTCTGTAGGTTTTCTGGATTATCAGGATCCTCATATGCCTGTCAGAGAGTTAGCACAGCTACCCCATGGAACGACTCATTTCTACCATTTGTACTACAGATGCCAGTCTTGTTTTCACTAAGCACAGCTCCTGATCGAATATGGGGATAAGTACATACATTGACTGGTAAACTGGCTTCTTGCACAGACTCGGCTCCAGTAACAGAGTTGGTATCAAAGCTGTGAAAGCAGATTGTGCTGCACTAACAATCCTTGGCTCTATCAAAGTCCCCACATAGCTTGTAGTTAATTTAGCAAAATTATGAACCGCTATTTTCATAAGTCACTACTACTCCTTTTATCCCACATGGTTTCTGACCATGCAGTGGCTACACCATCGGCTTTCTTCTCACAGTCACACTGCAAATGTGACACACAGTTTCATTTTGAGGAGCACTAAACCTCTATATTTCACTATACTTAAAGTTTACCAAGGTATTTCATTCATAAAAATCCTATGAGTCATCTGATGCTAAGACATGATCTGTTCCTCTAAAAAGTTGCTACACAATGTATCTTCTAACAGACATCTGGACTAAAGACCCAACTGCCCGAGTGTTAAAACTAACTACTGTTGTTTATCTGATTCCATGCACATGATTTTTCCAAGCTAATATTTCTCATGGTTGTCTGAAATGTTGATCTTTCTTTAATACTCTACCTGTCTGTTCAACTGTGACTGATAATTACTTAAAACAGTCCTTTACAAATCATACTAAGTGAGAGAAGTAATCTAAACATATTTGCAGTTATTTATATTTTTAAGTCGTACTCTCCCCTTCCCCATGAAAAAAAGACTTCAAAGCATCGAAAACCTTAACCATCTCTTCAGAGAGATGCAAGATGCAAGTTTTCAACCTCATCTTCTAAATGCATCTTCTAGAATCTAGACAGTGTTATCAAGTACTCAGTAAATATAAAAATATGTGTACAGATTAGCAGATTACAGTGTGATGGAAAAGGAACACAAAAACTTCTAAGGCTCATAAAAATACATATGTCCTGAGAATATTACAGCCATGCCTTAATTTGGCAATACCTACCACTCCCCCAAAATCTTTAAAATATTTTATTTATTTATTTATTTTATTTTACATAGTCTAACTGGATATATGTCCATTTTCAGTGGAGGCATGCATGGTATTACAGTGAAACGGATTATAGCTGGTCTGGCGTACAGATGTGTGCATGTCTGCAAGCATTCCTGTATGACGTCTGTGGTGTAAAGGAGTGTGGAGCACATATGAACTGACACTTCCCTGCTTTGGGGAAAGCCATCTCAAGGCCAGTGGGCTGGATACAAATAGTGGGGGGTATGAGTTGACATTGTCAGTAGCTCACTCAGCCCTGTGGAAGTATGATCTGTAAGGTGTAACTGAGAACAGTGGAGCAAAGCCAGATGGACAATGCCTTGCTGACCAGCTGTGAGGAAGTCCATCACTAACATCTCTCTCTCATACTGGTTGACCAAGGCCTTACAGCATTGTTTGTAAAGAAGCTGGTACAGCTCCTGGCACTGTTTCAAGATATGAGTTTCATTAACACTGTAAATGCCTGAATGGCGTCAGGGTGGTGTAATGGGGGACAGAAGGGTAATAGTGTTTTGTGTCCAACCAGCATACCTCACAAGTGTACCTAATTTGGCCTTACACTTTTGCTCTGACATGGTGGAATCAAAATAATTTTTTCAATAAAATGGATGCCAGCTCATGCACTCATGTGTGATCTGAACCAAAGTAGTAGTACTGCTACTTAGAAAAGCTTTATTTATTTTTATTTTTTTTATTTTACATTTGTTGACCGGGCTAGTCCAACTGGATACATGTCCATTTTCAGTAGAGGCCCGGGGAGAAAAGCTCCAGAAAAAAAAAAGCACACAAAATTTAAAAGAAATGTAAGTCTACAAAAGGCATCAACATACAATATTACAACATTCAGATAAAGTTTACATAAAAAAAATTGTAAAATTGAAATAAATAGTCAAATATGGAAAATAGTACTCAAGACTCATAAGCATTAGTATTTAAGTAAAAAAGATAGGTTGGTTTATAGAGTGTAGAATATAGAGGTTTATAGGTAGGAATATAGTGGTTAAAGAGTGTAACAGTCAGTAAAGGATAGCAGTTAGTCAGGGTTGGTACAAGAGCATAACCAGTGGTTGGTGAGAAAAAGTTTTAGATTAGTTTTGAATTGTGGGAGAGAGGTCTGAGAAGTAAGATCATGTGGTAGTTGATTACATACTTTACCAACAGAGTTAGAGAACAAGGAGTCACCTGCTAGGTTTTTTGATAAGGTAGTATGAATCCACATTTTGTTTGAGTTTATAACTTTGATGTTTTGTCAATGAGTCGAGTTTGTAGCTGAAACGATAAGAGATGTGCTTGAAAAAATACAACTAAAAAAAAGGCTGCGTGAAGCTTTTGTAACAAAAAGTAGTGGCTGACATACGAGCCTAGGGAGGCTACTGTTAAGATTAAAAAAACTAAATTATTAGGTAAAGTTTGGCACTATGGTTCATGTTATATATAAGTAAATGTGCAAAAATAAGTATGTGGCCAGCCAGTAGCACTACACACTCCAAAGCAGATATTTCACTGAGTCCATTTGAGAAAATTGATATGTTGGACAAAAAAGTTGATTTGAGATTAGTGTTTTTTTTTTCTCCCAGTTTGCCTGGAATAGTGTTAAGTCAACAGTAAGGAGAAAAAAAGTCATTAGGGAACAGTTTTAGTGGCACACCAGGCTGTTATTTGTTGGATGTCTACTTTCATGCAGGGTTGATAATTAGCTGAACCTAGCCTAGCTGGAAATGTGAGACTCTGGCTCATAGAAGGAGGGGAGAAGGGAGGAGTAACTTGGTCAGGAACTGACAGTAACAAAACTGATCTTTGTAAAAAGTCTTTTTTTATCTCGGTAATTTGTTATCACTTTTCCAAGCTTCTGTCAGAAAATGTGTAGTACATCAGTAGGAACAACATTTGTAAAACTAAGTGCAGGACAGTCAATGACATTTGATCTACTGACTGTTAAACTTGGCAATATTTTTCAGGTTTTCCATTCAAAGCGAATGGAAGCCTGATCTGACAACAAAAGGTAGGGCTAATTGTTCTCACACTCAAGGTTGTCAAACTGCATTTTGGGGCAGATTTAGCCTATCAAGGGAAAATACTCTCATCAGGATGTCTACCCCCCATGAGGGGAGACAGGTGAAAAAATAAATAAATTTAAGAATGAATACTTTTTTGGATTTAAGCAGCTTTGGGAGGTGCAGAAAATCATGACTAGATAAATATATGTTTTTTCATCATTTACCCATAGTGGTCCTTTAAGAGAGGGGTAGAGAACTGAGAGAAGTGGGAACAGCAGCTGATACAACACCACAGTGCCCAAGTAAAATGGTGAAATGACAACAACTATGTCAGAATGAGCCTGATAAATGTATTTTGTGTTACTAATAATGATAAAACACATCTGCTATGCAAGAATGTTATGAAAAAAAAACAAAAGCTAAAAATAGTGATTAAATGAGAGCAGAGAATTTCACAGAAAATTAACAGATGGGATAGCCCTCATGGTCCTAACTTATTTTCATTTAACTGTGGTTTAGCCCGGGGACTAAACAGATATAGCAAGGAAATATTACAAGCAACTCTATCAGACAAATAATATAGGACAAACATTCAGTGAGTTTACTTACTGTCTGTAACTCACTTTGTACATGGCAAACTTAACAAGTTCAGTTGACTGACAACCACATGCCGTATAAAATGTTTAAAACAGTAATCTGCCTATACACACAGCTTGCTGATCACAACTGTCAAGACAAACAATGAAAAAAGGTGAAAAATACATACACACACATAAATAAAGCAAAGTACTTGCATGGAAAAACTCCACACCCACACTCCCTTAACATAACTATCCTAATGCCACAGCTGTGTGATTTTGGAGCCAATATAGTTAACAGGGGAGTTAAATAAAGGTGTGCAGGGATAAAGCTCCTAACATGGAAGGGAAAAGGAACTCGTACACTCCCTTTCAAAAACACTGTAGAACTGACATACTTTTGTTTACAGAATCAGGGTTTAATACTGAACTTTTTCTTAGGTGCAAGTTTTGATGAAAAAAAGTCTGATGACTTGGTGCTTAATGTACTCATTTACATATGGAAAATGTTATCTGAGCAAGAATTTAAGTATTTCTGACCAGTATTTTTTCTGATGGAATATCACATTAAATCAAATTGTTTCATTCACCTCTTAGCATGACTGAGGCTTAGAAACAGTACTAGACAGCTTAGATCTTTTTAGGATTTTGGCAGTGAAAGAAGTCATTCAGAGCTTTCTTTCTAACAATATACTCTAGGAGGGTGATGAAAAAATGTGATGCAACAGTACAAGTGAAGGACATTTAAATCCAAAAGTAACCTGAATACTACACAGGGCAATCAAATTAAAATATTAAATATTTTATTCAAATATCAAACACTTTTTTTGTATTCTACAGTTAAATTCAACTTAGATCTATTCCTAAGTGAACTTAAAGCATGCAATTGGTCCCCCTCCACTGAACTCTCCAACTATCGTCCCATAGCCCTACTCTCTCCTTTATCTAAGATCATGGAAAGCTGTATCCACAGGCAATTGCTTGACCACCTTCTCCACAATAACCTGCTTTCCAACTCCCAACATGGGTTTCAACCTTCCCATAGCACAACTACTGCCCTCCTTTCCTTTATTGACACTACCAATAACAACCGTAATCTTAACAAGCTCTCCTCTGCACTTTTCATAGACCTGTCCAAGGCTTTTGACATGGTAAATCACACTATACTCATAAACATTCTCAAATCTCTCTCTCTCAACCCACTAGCTATAAAATGGTTCCATTCCTACTTAAATAACAGACATCAAGCTGTGCTCTGGAACGCCGTTCTTTCTACCAATCTACCTGTTAATATTGGTGTTCCTCAAGGCTCCACACTGGGCCCTCTCCTGTTTTCGATATTCATCAATGACCTTCACCAAGTAGTTCCCCAAGCTACATGTATACAATACGCGGATGACTCCACACTTATATGCTCAGCCGCATCTGTATCAGAACTTCACTCCCTTTCTCAAGACGTATTTAACGCTGTAGAACTATGGTTTACAAAACGCTGCCTCCTATTAAACCCTAAAAAAACTAAACTTCTCCTTTTTACACCTACCAGTAAATCTCCCCCAATAGACCTTACTGTATCATCCAATGATGGTACACTCATATCCCAAGATCTAACTACCAAACTACTAGGTATCACCATAGACAATAACCTAAACTTTGATGCCATACCCATATCAACATTCTGAAAACTTCTAATAAAAAATAGGCTCTCTTTATCGGATCAAATCCTTCCTCACTCCTGCAACTAGAATAACTATTGCCCACACCCATCTAATCTCCACCCTTCTTTATGCCTCACCCATATTTACCAATCTGTCAAAAAATAACCTTAAGAAACTAGAAAACTCCTATAATAGCATAGCCAGATTTGCCACAGGTAACCCATACAGAACACACCACTGTATTAATCTAAAGCATCTAGGGTGGCTTGAACTACCACAGCAGCTGAAATTTAATCAAGTGGCCATCGTCCACAAAATACTTTATCAAGCTGCCAAAACACCCATCCTATCTAACCTTATTCACCCCTATGATAACCTGAAATCCCTAAGATCTTCACAAAAATTTCTTGTATATGTCAATAAATCAAACAATAGAGCTGGAGACTCTTTTTTCTAATTCTATTGGAAAAACCTGGAACCTACTTCCCTCTGAACTTACCACAGTTCCCTCTATTACTCTGTTTAAAAATAAACTTAAACTCTTCCTGAAAACACATTGGATGTGCCCCTGTTCTAAACCTGACTGACCAACTTATCCCTTATAACTTGAATCAACCTACCTTCTCATCTCTGAAACTATTTCATCTTAACTACTACTATGCTTCTCATCTCTGAAACTATTTCATCTTAACTACTACTATGCTTCTCATCTCTGAAATTATTTCATATTAACTACTACTGTGCTTCCCCCCTTTCATAGTCTTACTTATTACTTGATTCTCTAAAACATGTCACATATTACTTCTAGATGTGTTACCTGCTTCTCCATTTCACTCTCCTTTATCTTCCCTTCTTATCTACATCTGTACTATATTTTCTTTTCTTGGCTATTATTCTTTAACAATTAAATGCAACTTCATTTAATTATACTAAGTCTAGTCAAATACGTGTAGCCTTCTTTATATGTACTTTATAAATTTGCAACCTCGTATTATTTCTCTTTTCTTTACAGAAAATGTAATTGCATTCTAAATATGTATTTCTGTAGATGTGAACTTTATTTGAAATGTGTGGAGCTTTTCTCCCCGGGCCTCTACTGAAAATGGACATATATTCAGCTAGACTAGCCCGGTCAACAAATGTAAAATAAATAAAAAAATAAATAAAATAAAATAAATAATAGTGGTGGTTTAAGTGTAACCATCATAAATTATCAAAAATCTGAAAATTGGATTCAAACAGACCTACAAGACTAAAGTGTAAAGATAATATTGTATGATATACACCTTTATAAAATGTGGTAAACTGTTCCAAATGAATGTAACAAAGATTACCTCCAAGGTTGTGGACATGTTTCCACATTTACTGAGACAATTACTCTGACATTCACAGGCAGTGGGTCAATCAGCCACTTCATGTGTCTTTCAGCATGCTAGAAACACAGAAGAAAATGCATTATCAGTAAGACTGATGTAACTACATCCAATTATGCTGCTGTTTTAGAAGTATGACAGTACAGATGCAAAAGTTCCACTTACCTGTCTGCAACACTAGATGTTCTTTGAACACACTGCCTTAATAGAGTTGGCACCTTTCTATGTGGAGAAAACGACCAAAGCCACACACCCCTGCATTTCCTACAACCCTGAATCTCTCTGCCCATTATCCCTCCCACCCCCCCTCATCCATTTTATGATATAAATGCTTACGTCATCTCTAGGTGGAATGCCTTCCTTTACCTTTACACCTTTGTTTTAACAAGTCCCAGTTTAATGCGTTTCAGCTGAACAGTATTCCATAGCAGCCTTTTTTTTTTTCCAAACTCGGGCATTCTGTTTGTGTAGATACACAGAACAACGGAGTTTGCACAGTACTTTCTGGACTACCAGGCCAACATTCTGATTTCTGGGTAGTTTGGAAAAATACCAGGATAAGTGGCAACACTATGCCTTACTGGCATATGGTGTCTGGCTACCTTCTATCTGGCAGTCTGTCAAAGCTCAACTCCTACCACTGTTGGTCTGTGGGTGGATAAGGACCAATCAGATGCCAGAAGCAGGATAGTTTTTCATAGCAACAGATATAAGCCCTTCAGTTTTTACTTGGGCCCAAAAGGAAGAGCAGATGAAAATGCAAGCTTTGCAAACAGCTACAGTTCCAAACTAAAACACACACACGCACACCAAAAATTACTGAACACACACAGCAGCAATTTTCAAACTATGCCCATCCAACTAAAGGGGTATGGTGAGAGGGTACTGACAGTAAGGCACTCTGTTCTATTAGCATCTGCTGCTACAAGTAAGTGGAACTTACATAATTATACAATGATCAACAAACACACTGCCTTACTGGCATATGGGTAGATTCCCAAAGCCTGACCAACGGGTCTATATTACATCCTCGAACGTTTAAAAACATGAACACTGGTTGATCTAACTTATTTTCGCGAAACTGCAAAATATCGAAGCAGCAGAAACTCTATTTTTTTCCTAGGGAAAGAAATCGGTTGTCCGTTTCTCTTGCTTCGGTATTTTCAGTGTTATGGTGGAAAGTTACCGGTCAGATTCAGGTAAGTGTGCGATTGTGTGGATGTGAGTGTTAGGGTGATTTAGGTGAGTTAGGGTTAGGGCTCGGGTTAGGTGTGTGTGCGATTGAGTGGACATGAGGGTTAGGGCAGATTTAAGTGAGTTAGGGAGCAGGTGAGGTGAGTGTGCGATAGTGACGGACCTTAGGGTTAGGGTTTGGGTTAAGGTAAGTGGGTAGTTAGTGGTGTGTGCATAGTTTAGTGTAGGGTTAGGTATCAGATTTTAGGTGTATGTGTGTGGATTTCTGTTTGTTTGGTGTGCTTGTGTTGTGTGTATGTGTTTTGGATCAGCGATTTTTTTCCCTGGGAAAAAAAGTCGCTGATCTGACAGTTCGAGATTGTAAGCTTTCGCTTAAATTAGGTCGATCAATCAGCGTTCGCTTTTTTAAGCGTTCGATGATATAATATAGACCCTGACCAACCTGGGAGGAGGAAGGATAAGGGGGTCCAGGAACCCCTGGACAATGGTCCTTGCATAGCCTGCTCTGGATCTAGAAAAAGCACCCAGTTTGTAGTGCTTTGTGAAGGTATGGACACAGAACCAAGTTGCTACCTCTAGAACACTTTGAATCCACTCCATTCCAATAAGCATCAGAACAGGAAAAGGTCCTGGTGGAATGTGCCTTTACCTTGCCTCGATTCGCCTTTCCACGGTGGCTGTAACAAAAAAAAATACCAGAGGACAACCAACATACAAAGGTTTACTTAGAGTAAAGCTGACTTTTCTTTGCCCTCATAAGGGAATAAAAAGCCTTTTGGCCTTCCTAAAGAGCTTTACTCTGTCAAGGTAATACCTGAGCTATAGATGCACATCCAAGGTATGAAGTATCCTCTTTTCCTTTATTTTTAGATTCTGGAAAGAACACATGATATTAATGGACTACTTGAGAGTGAACCCTGAAACCACTTTTGGCATGAAAGAACGATTAATACACAACAAAACCCTATCCTTGTGGAAAATAATGTAAGGATATTTCAACCATGAGAACTTGCAGCTCAGAAACTTGCCTTGCAGATGTCAGAGCAATAAGCAAAACAGTTTTCCATGTTAAGAACTTAAGATCAGAGTGGGTTGATGGTTCAAGGGGTGGTAATGTCAATTGTTCCTGAACATAGTTGACAGCCCATGAAAGACAACTTTGTTTGGAGGGGGGGTCTCATATGCTGCAATCCTTTCCTGAACCATTTTACCAAAAGAGGAGGAGGAAAAGGGGGATCATTAGGCAGACATGCTGAGACAGCCGCTAAATCCATCTTAAGGGACACACACAATAAGCCATCCTGAAGAAGCTCACATAAATGTGTGCCCATCCTCAAACCAGGGCTGCAAGTATGTCTAGAACAGAACTTCTCTAGCTGTCTGATTTTAAAGAAGTGAACAGATCCTCTTGAGTTGTTCTCCACATTTGGACTATATCCCAGAACACCACTGCATTGAGCTTCCACTAATTCTGGTCTGCCCAGGATCTGCTTAGTCTGTTTAACACAATGTTCTGGCCTAACAGGATGTATGAAGCCTGAAAAGTCAGAAAATACTAAGAAGCCAGCTCCCAGGCCATCATTGACAACCGCACAGTGTAAGACCTCGTACCCCCTTGTTTATTGAGATTCCACATGGACCTGGAGTCCATAAGTGATGAAAAACCTTCAAGGCATGAATCAGTCTCAACATCTCCTTGATACCGATGTGCCTCCATGTATCCTTGGGCCTCTGAGTGTCTTGCGCTTGTTTTTCCATTGAGACAGCTCTCCATGCGAACCAGGACATATCTGTTTAGATAAACTGCCCAGGTATCAGAGGGCAGAATGAAGTCCTGTAACTTTCGTTTGATAAAAGGAAGCATTGTTAACTGGGTTTCTGGGGAATGAAGATGCTGGGTCCAACAATTTCAGACATACCATCACATTTTTCTCATATGAAGATGAGCCAGTGTATCATAAGAATCATGGAGGCCATCAGTGCCAGAATTTTCAGGAATTCTCCGGTCAAGGCAAAATCCTCTTGGAGAATTCCGGGAACACCATATGTTAAGACAGGATCTTGTCTTCAGGCAGAAAGGCCATTATTTTACTGGAGTGGATTAGACAACCTAAAAAATTAGTTTTTGTGAGTGGGTCAGGCATGACTTCAGGAGGTTGGACTTGAACCCTAGAAGACAGAGTAGGGCTGAAACCTTCTCTAATAATTACAAACACCTGGACACAGACTCTGCACAAATCAGCAAGTTGTCTAAGTAACGAAAAATGAGGATGCAAATAGTCTGACAATGAGTCACTACCACAAGGTATTCTGTAAACACTTGAGGAGCAGTGGTTAGCCAAAAGGGCAATACTGCTCACGTTGAGAACCATTTGTTGGAAACCACTGTTGGCCACGCCACCTTGTTGAGAGACAAGTTTAGAAATGTAGCACCCAGAAGGGGGGGGGGCTTGAAAAAGATGAGTACCCTGTCTCAACATAGTAATAAATTGGGAGGGTCATTATCCTTTTTGGGTAAGGGACCCCTCTTGCCAGGCTTGGCAGAACTCTCATCCTGTTTCCTGGTATTGTCTTGGAACTTGTTAGGCTGGTACTTTTGTTTACAAGACCACTGAAAATCATCTTACTTAAAGGAGGAGAACATGAGGATATGAAACACATTCAACACCCCTTACATCAATTTACCTCTGGATTCCTTGTGTTTAAGGATCTGATTAGCTGCTGCTGTACCAAACACACAATCACACTCAATAGCAGCATTCAAAATCTCATTTTTTAACTCACAGAAATTCTGGCTGTGCAACCAAGCACATCTCCTCAAGACCACAGACAAAGCTGCATTTCTAGGAAATACTGTCAACCCCCTCTCCAAGGCACGCTAATGTATGTTTTGACACCTGGAAACATTGAAAACAATTTCCTTTACACAGACTTTTTGCTCAACAGGCAACAATGCATCAAACTCTTCTAAACTATACATCCACTTCAACACAAACTTACACATAAAACAGTGATATTTAAATATTTTAAAACTATCAAACTGGACTACACAAGCCTCAACCTGAGATTCTAGCCACCTGCCTAATTTATCTTAAGGGACCAGATTTGAAGACAAGGTCTTTTTTATTACAAACAGTAGCTGGGGACACAGGTGCAGGGCACACGGCCAAAAAATCTTGAAGAACCAGCATGTTGGAGGATACTCCAAATTTCCTAAACACTTTTTTAGGGACAGCCTCAAACAAACCAGAATTACAAGCTTTCTTGAAAACGTCCTCCAACACCAGGATCACTGGAGGAAAGGACTCAATGACTGGTAACCTCATCCTCCAAAAGATCACAGCCTGCCAATCTTGAGGACAGCAGAAGATTGTTCCAAAGTAATTAAATACATTCCTAAATATTGCCAGCATTTGTAAAAAAAGAAAACATTTGTTTTGGTTCTTGCACCAGTTCATCATCAGAGGAAAGTGACTGTTTTAAGTCAGACAGATCTGAACCCTCAGATACCGGATTCCCCACCAAAATCAAGATTCATTAAAGGAATGACAGGCGGTGGAAGCACTAATGTTACTAATAACCGGAGTATGCACCTCATAATCAACTGCCTGAAGAATGGCTCTAACCATTGCCACCACTTCAGGTGAGAAACCAGACAGTGATTGCTGCCCCACCACCTGGTGCGACTTGTGTCTCTTTTTAGCATGCACTACACACTGGTGGGAGAATCCTTGCAGAAAGATGCATCAACCTTAGAAAGGCATTCCGCACCCCTGCTTCCCTTGCACCTAAAGAGTTTGGTTCTCTTGTACCAGAAACAGGAAAAGGTACAACCCCCAGAGGATACGTCTGACCCTATTGTCATACATAGTTGTGGTAACACCACTGTACTAGGGGACCTGGAGATAAAAGAAGGTGAGAGGTCTGACAGCCTGCCTAGGCTGATACCACTGTGGAGTCACAAGCCATAGGCTGAGCCATAATTTTTTGCTTTATTTTTATGTTTTTTAGGTGCAGACATGGTAGACAGTTGAGGAGGGGGTTATAGTATCAGAATCTATAAAGGCAGAGATCAAAAACTAGCTGGGTCAGAACCAACTAATTGGAGCTGTGTAAGGATCAAGTCCTTGGGTATGAGCCCAAATAGAAAACCTCTTCCATTTGCTGGAATAAATCTTCCTAGTAGAGGGCTTATGAGAGGAAGATAAAATATGAACTACCTCAGGTGAAAAGTGATGAAGCCCAACTAACAACGGAAGTGGAGTAGCCAGGCTGTCAACCAGAGGGTCCTCTGAGAGGGGTGGAACTGTCCCAACATGTGTGTCAGAAGTCTGGTTGTGGGTCCAGAGTCCAAGGTATGTCTACAATGTAGGGATGGAGAAAGGGGAACCAGACTTGACAAGGCCAGTGTGGAGCAATTAGAATCATTCTGCTTCCCAAGGATTGCGCTTTCTGAATCACTTTTGATAGCAAGGGAAATGGAGGGAAAGCATAAAGCAGACCGGAGGGCCAATCGTGGACTACAGCATCCCTGGGTGACTCCCCCTGTGGGGGGATCAGCGGGAAGTAGCTGCTGCATTTGGCATTGAGGGGACTGGCAAAAAGGTCGCAGCAAGGCTGACCCCATCTGCTGAAGATTCGTTCTGCCACTAGACGATTCAGGGACCACTCGTAAGGCATCAGAATAGCTCTGCTTAGCCTGTCTGCTATCACGTTGGACTTCCCCGGAATGTGCGTTGCCACCAGAAACCGTTGGGAAGATACTGCCCAATGCCACACTCGCATAGCCTCACTGCACAGGGGGTATGATCTGGTTCCTCCCTGCTTGTTCAGATACCACACCACTGACATATTGTCCGAGTGTATTGCAATAGTTCTGAGAGGAAGAAAGCTCTGAAGTGCCTGCAATGCAAGAAGCACCGCTCTCATCTCTAGGACGTTGATATGCAGATGTATCTCGTGATCTCGCCATGTGCCTTGGACCGTCCTGCCGAGATAATGCCCCCCCACCCCATCTGGGAGGCGTCCATGGTCACTGTGGCAACCGGGAGTGGTGGAACGAAGGGTTTTCCCATCCAGATTGTTGGTGCAAAGCCACCAACTGAGATCCTGTTTGCATCTGCCTGTGAGCAAAATAGGGTGGAAAAGTGGAAGTCTCTGGAGAGATCATTGAGCAAAGAGGAGCCATTGAAGGAGCCTCATGTGCAATCTCGCTAAAGGGACTAACATAATTGTGGCTCCCATAGTCCCTAGGAGTTGGAGAACCCATCTTGCTTTCGCTTTCCTCAGGGGTAGCAGGGCGTGCACCTGTTGCTGTAAGACTGTGATTCTTTCCTGCGGTAGAAAGGCTCGCATTTGAACGGTGTCTAGCTCTGTGCCTATAAAAATGACACACTGAGGGCAACAAGCAAGATTTTTCCCAATTCAGTGTTATGCCCAACTGTTGACAGAGTGATGGTAGCGTTCCCTGGTTTGGATTAGTAGATGCCTGGTGGGGGAGGTGAGGAGTCAGTCGTCCAGATACGGAAACACTGGGAATCCTCAATGTCTCAAGTGAGCAGTCACCACCGCCATACACTTGGTGAACACCCTGGGGGCTGTGGTGAGACCAAAGGGCAGGGCTCAAAACTGGAAATGACTGGCTCCCAGCCGGAAGCGTAGGTGACTCCTGGATGCCCTGTTCATTTTGACATGGTAGTAAGCTTCCTTGAGGTCGATGGAGCACATCCATACTTCTCTCAACAATGGGAGAATCGACTGTAGTGTGACCATACGGAACTTGGAATTTTGTACATAGTTGTTCAGTTGGCTGAGATCTAATATGGGTCTCAGGTCCCCTGTTCTTTTCGGCACCAAAAAGAATCTCGAGTAAGTCCCTAATCTGATTTGGTCTGAGGGGACATGCTGGATGGCTCCCTTTTCTAGCAGCTTTGAAACCTCTGAGGCTGCGTGATCCCTTTGACTGGGTGGAACATCCGGGATTTTTCTGACTGAAGGGGGATCTGACGAAAAGGGGATGACATAACCTCCGGAAATTATTCGTAATACCTATCGGTCCTGGGTGATGCTTTGCCAGGCTTCCAGGTATAACGATATTCGACCCCCGACTGGCTCCAAAAAAGCACCGTCGGGCATCCCATCAGGAATGAAGGTAGGGAGAGCCGCGAAAGGAATCGCGGTCTCCCGAATTGCAGGGGCCCCCTCTGCCTCTAGGGCGGCATCTCCCTGAATAACTTCCCCCTCCTCTGCTTCTGGAGGGGGACTAACCTTGTGCACCAGGAAAAAAACTTGTGTGATTTTTTTGAACCACATCTTCCCACCCCGCTGGGCCTTGGGGTAAGGCCTAGAGGGAAGGGAAAAACAGACCCCTAGAGCAGACAGGGTCTTTCCCTTTTGCTCACACCTGGTAAGGGTGTCTTTCACTTTGGTTCCGAACAAAGAACCACCATCAAAGGGGACGTCAGTGAAAGAAGACTTGAAGGCCTCCGCGAAATGGCAAAGGCGCAGCCAGGCTTGCCTTCTAAGGGCGACTCCTGAGCTTACTGCCCTACTTGCTCCCTCGGCTGCATATGAAATGAGCTGCATGGAGGAGTTAACGATGGAATTGAGGGTAGAGACCTGGGTGTTAACCGTCTGGGCCACCGCCTCAGGCACGTTACCTGCAAGAGTATCTGCTAACTTCTTGAGGAGATCTCTCTGGAGCAGAGTAAAATGAGACAGGTAGTTCAGCGAACGTAAGGTAAAAGTTGCTGACAAGAGGGTACCCCTCCGATTCCTTGAGGTTGGTATCTGAGGTGAGAGACTCATCCTGGGAGTCTATGTGCTTCCTCTTGCACGTTTTCTTTCTAGGGGGATCCTCAGGCAAGAACTCTGAAGGGCCCTCAGAAACTTGGGGACCACTTGTGGGGGTATCTCTAGGCCTTGGGGCTCCGCTGTCTACAGATAGGTGTTGATCAGAGGTTCTCACCGGAGTGGTAGGGGACAGAATGATCGACCCCACATGATGTAGCTGATGATCTGGCCAGCGCAGTCCGCATGGCCTCAAAGGCAGCCCCCCCCCCGAGTCCGAGGACTGGCCAGCCTCTGAGACCATGACAGGAGTCGGGGTTCCTCCAGCCGAGGCACCGAGCGGGAGACTAGGAACCGAAATGTGCCCCGAGGTGTCCCCCTCAGGCCCGACTGAAGAATCCAGAGTCCCAAATCCCGTGGACGGCGCCGACGGGGTCGGAGCTGACATCGGTACCGATAGGTCTGGAGGGGCCATCAGAAATGACCTAGGAACATCACATGGAGCAGAACATTCTGGCTCCGAAGACAGAGATGCGCTCGGAGGAATGATCGAAGAATGATCGGGACGGGCTCCGGAGACGACTGGGATGGAGTCTAAAACAATTTTGCCAAAACCAGTGACTGGAGGAGCCTCTGCACCACCCTATCGACATCCACATCTGAAAGGGTCCTGGAGGATTTGGAGGACAGGGAGGGAGATCAAGATCTCATCTCAGGCGACACTGGTCTAAGATCGGCTCAGAAGAGGTTCCAATATAATTGGAGCCGACGCAGGTTCCATCAAAACCGACACTTCCTGCGGCCCCAAGGACAGTGGAGCCGAGGAGGTCAAAGCAAGTTATGTGACTTTCTCCGGAGGCTCAGAGGAAACTGAAGGAGCCGGAGATCTCTTTTTTGACTTTGAGGATTTTGACTTAGAACTGGAAGCAGAATCCATGGCCTCTTCGAACGAGGGTTTCAAGAGTCAATCCATGGCCTCTTCGAGCGAGGGTTTCAAGAGTCCCTTTAGAATTAGCTTATTCTATCTTTCTTGGAGCACTCTGGGACTAAAAGCATGGGAGAAGCTGCAGGTCTCCTGCAGATGGATTGCTCCCAGGCAATAAACGCAAACAGAATGTCCATCGGTGATGGACATCTTGTAACCACACAGAGCACTTTTTAAAACCCGAAGGTTTGTGCTCCTTGGAATCTTTAGACATATTTTTAAACCAGTAAAACCAAAAACCACAACAAGGAACAAGTCACTATCTGACAGGAAAAAACGACAGACACGCAAACCCTACTAAACGCGGAAACAAGTTTTTTTACACAACACAGCACATACAATCCTCAGAAGAGACACACACGGAGAGGACTAGGGCTAAAAACCTAGTCCTACACAGAAGGGAAACAGACACCAAAACCTCTAACTCAAATGGTTTGAGAAGCGAAACAATACAGGAAAAGAGGGGAGGACTAGGTCCTCTAACTGAAACGGGCCTAGCCCGATAGAACAGTTAATGGGATACCACAAACCACAATCACACAGCAGAAATACCAACACAACACCAACTAGAAATAGATATTAAAATAGCTTTTTGTTTATAACAGGTTTCTCAGAATAACAAGAAAAAAAGGGTACTTAGCCACAGCCAAGAGCGAGACCACGTCCGAGCTACACGAGCTGCAAACAAGATCTGGGGATATGGAGCAGTGCAGCAAGGGATACCTGCTTAGCCCAGCCAATAGAAGACTTCGAGCTAGAAAAGTTTGGCCGAGTCACGGGTAAGAATGTAGGCGAGATTGGACTACATAACATCTAATTTTCCCTGTCAAAAGATTCAAAATAAAGCCCTTAAAGCAACAGAAATAACTGCCTCAATTTAATGACAAGGCTATTGCAGAATTTCACTAAAATGGTCCCACTGCAATTCTCCAAAACATTCACCAAAGACCACAAAACATTTTTAAAAGGGTTTAAAACACCACAGAAACTAGCAAGCAACATAATAAACACAGTATAAGCTTATACTGTAATAAGAGAATAAAATACTGAAATGATACTTAAAAAAAAAAAAAAAGAAAAGAAAAAAAACAGCATTCAGCACAGTTCAAGCACTGACAGAAAAAAGGCAGGAGGAGGAATTAAAAAAACTACAGGGTTTCTTCTCTGAATTTTGAAGATGAAGTAAGCTAGAGGAGTAGTCTTCTCAAAGATCCTTCCAACTGGCACTAGAAAAAAACTGAAGGGCTTCTGTCAGTGGCTGTAAAGGACTATCTTGCTTCTGCTTCTAGCAGCTGATTAGTCGTTCTCACATAGATAAGCAGAGGGAGGAGTTCTGAGTTTTAACAGACTGCCAGAAAAAAGGACAGCAGGGCACTACTACCCATATGCCAGTAAAGGTAGTGCACTTATTGAACATTATTAGTTCTGAATTCCTAAAGGAGAAAACTTTTATGTTTCACTCCAAGGATGACAAAATCAGAGGACGACAAAAATATAGCACTCTGCATAAATGATTAACACACATTTTCAAATTAGTGTCAGAGTACACCAGTACAAGCTCTGCCATTTGCATAAAACTCTGCCACACATATGGTTGTTTTTGGACATAAGCATTTGCATCTGCTGTATTTGCATTCCTTCAATTTACTTTTCAGATATGTATGTGTGCTTAGGTTTCTGATGCAGAAGTGGTATGCATCTTATACCTGCTTGTACTGTATGGTGCGGAGCTGCTCTTTTCCCTTTAAACTTGTGCCTATACTATTAGCTACATTTACATTAAACTGAAATATTTCTAGATGCCTATGATATACTACTAACAAAATCAATGGACATCTTATTATAATCTGAGTATTGTGTAATTCAACCTAAAATGTCTTAATTAAACCATAAATAATCACATTGCTAACAGGAAAAAGTGATTTTGTGCCCACAACGTCTACCCATTTACTTGTCTACTTACTGTGCTTCTGACTCGAAGTTAGCTAAAATCCTATCATCTTCGACTTTTCCTTAAATAACATGTTTACTCTCTGATATACTGAATTCTGTCTGCTACTGTACTCAAACTAGCAACTCTTCAGTTGAACTCATCTTTTAATTATAAAACATTTTACAAAGATACAATTCATGAAACAAATGCTGATCAAAATTTAGGAAAAACAGCTAAATGATGCACTAAATAAATGTAAAACTGTAAATGAAACAGATCAATAAAGTACAAAATGAAATAAAAGTATTCAAATATTACTACTAGCAGTAAAAGTATATAAATTTGCAAAGTGCAAAAAGCTTAATATCTTAAAAAAAAAAAAAAAAACAGAACAAAACTGCAACACTTCAGTGTTTTACATAAGAAAATATTGAATGTTACTTAAGCAGTTTAAATTAAGTCATTATACAATTTAAAAGGTAAGCCATGCTAAAATAAAAAAAAAATACTTAAAAGTTAACCAATTAACAAATAAGAACACTACCTCCAATCAAAGGCCTTACAAAGTAACATGAATAAAATGATGTAAAAAGCAGCATATCACCTAACCAAACATGCCACACTGCAGTCTATCTACAGGAACACAACAACTAAAAAGGAAGCTCCATGCTCTCAAAAGTCAATTAAAAGACTATCTACTGAGCCTAGCCACAGTGGAGGTTTCCTTAAGCCAGCATGAAAGTAGGTTCCACAGATGTGGGGCCTAAAAGGCAAAAGCTCGAAAACCAGATATTTTTCCAACTCCACCCATGGAACCACAAACAGCCCCGGTGAGGCACAGCTCAAAGCCAGAGGACTGTATGGCACAATGTAATCCTTACAGATTTCAGCACATCATGTATAGCAAGAGAAAGCACTACATATGTTCATCATATACTGTGGAAAGAATCTACGCATTTACTCTTTTTAACCACCCTACCACATATTTTAAAATTCAAAAAACCCTACATCAGAATTCATACATTCTAAAAAGCACAATGTGAAACTTGTTTTCCTACGGTACATTAACATCAACTCATAGTTCATTTATTTACTTCTGTATTTATTGATTTTACTGGCCATGGTAGTCAGACTGTTCTGTGGTAGCTTCTTTTCAGCAGAGGCATGCGGAGTAAAGTCCAGTTTACAAAAATAGGCAGATCAATACAACAGAGGGAAATGTAAATGTTAAAATTACAAAATGTACATGCAATAACTAAAACAGCTATTACAAACTGCAGTAAGTAAAATATAGTCATTGCTTATTAATGCATGACAAACTGGCATACACAGTGAGGTTTAAAACGTCAAAATTAGAATTTTACATTTGTGGGTAGAAGTAAGACAGATGAGGTGTGGGAGTTAAAAACAGAAAGCAGAGAGGAGGTGGTAAGAGCAGAAAGCATGGACTAGGTCAGGAATCATTAATATATGCAACAGAAAAAAGAAGTTATGTACTCACCATAATGTTCCATCTGAGTAGTTCTACTTCATTTGTCTTCAACTTGTTGGATACCAGATCCGTATCGGATCCAAGCCAGCAACTTTATTAGCATATGCTCTGAGCTCTAAGCTCCTCCCCTTACCCATAACACACCTCCACTACCTTCCAACCCCCAGATCGAGTTTGTTGAATCTTATACTGATAACCAGACTTGAAAAAATACTTGTGACCTATAACTGCAGCCCGTAGGCTGTTCATACACCAAGGTCCGGGGAAAGGAGGGAGGGACGGTTGAAGACAAATGAAGCAGAACTACTCAGATGGAACGTTATGGTGAATACATAACTTCTTTATCTGAAGTAGTTTACTTTATTTGGTCTTCAATCTGTGGGACAGAGTCCCCAACTACTATACTCCTAGGAAGCTCTCATGGAAGAATATTCCAGAGCACCGCGGAACAAAAGGATGCTCTCCTTCTGGAAGTCAAATCCAATATGTAATGAGAAATAAAAGTATGAGATGAGGACCAAGTAGCTGCAGAACAAATCATTCAAAGAAACTCTAGACCAAAAAGCCGCAGACGTAGCCATCGATCTAGTGGAATGAGCTCTCACCTGACCCGGAGAGGACATGCCTCTGTCCTTATAGACCTGAAGGATGCATTAAGAAATCCATCTAGCAATAGTGACCTTGGAGATAGGTTTCCCCAAAAAGGGTTTATAGAAGGATATCCAAAAAGAAAAAAACAGCTTCACAGCACCAAGTATTAAAAATTTTAATATGAATACTCCAATATTCCAGAACAAAGCTTTCGGACAAAGTCCTTCATCAGTGTTGAACACGAACACTGATGAAGGACTTTGTCCGAAAGCTTTGTTCTGGCATATTGGAGAATTCGTATGAAAACTTTTAACACTTGGTGCTGTGAAGCTGTTTTTTCTTTTTGGATATTTTGCTGGTTTATAAGCTTCACTTTATGTCAGTGGTGTTTATTTTACTTACTTTATAGAAGAATGCAAACAATTGATCAGATTTATGGAAATTTTTGTCCTGTGTAAACAAAATTGTAACTGCCTATGAACATCCAGCAGGTGGAGTTTGTATTCCATCTTGTTAGTAAAATTAGGAAAGAAAACAGGCAAATTGATGGTCTGGTTGATAATGACTGGTGATGCCACCTTAGGAAGAAAGGACGGATTAGTCTGAAGGGAAACCCTATCTTTGTGAAAAACCATATACGGAACTTTGATGGACAAGGCCTGCAGTTCTGAAACCCTTTTGGCATTGGTAATAGCCACCAGAAAAGTTGTTTTCCAAGATAAATATTTCAGATCTGCTGTTGTAGCAGGCTTGAAAGGCGGAGCGACCAAAGCTTGAAGAACCATAGTAAGGTCCCATGGGGGAACAGGATACTTGACCGGGGTTCGTAACAAAAAGGTGCATTTAATAAAGGCATTACACAGTCTGGAGGAAGCTATGGAGGCAGAATTCTCGCCCACATGAAAATGAGAAATGGCAGCCAACTGAACCTTGACAGTAGAAGAACTAGCTCCATGTTGAAAAATGTCAGCTAGAAAATCGAGAATGGCAGAAATAGGAGCCGTGAAGGGGTCTAAACTCCTTTGAGATGCCCCCCCCCAAAAAAAACGTTTCCACTTGCTATGATAAACCTTCCTGGTCGAAGACTTATGAGCAGCCACCAAAATAGACCTAACTGAGGAGGATAACCCAGGAGTCCTAGTAATCACGGGAACTGGAGCAGCCAAGCTGTGAACTTCAATCTGCCCAGATTTGGATAAGGAACCCCCAAAGGTTGTGAAATCAGATCCTGAATGGGATCCAAGGCGGAGCCAGAAGGTGAGACCAAAGGAAGGGAAGCCATACCTAGAGAGGCCAAAACGGGGCAATGAGGATCACTTTGCTCTCCAGTCGACGAGCTTTCTGTAGGAACCTAGGAATAAGAGGTACTGGAGGGTAAGTAGATAGAAGAACAGAAGGCAGAACATGTACTAGAGCATCTCTAGGGGACTCCCCCGGCAGGGGGTTCAGAGCGAAAAACTTGCTGCACCGCTTTGGAAGGAGATGCAAAGAGATTGCAGAAGGCTAACCCCACACGCAGAAAATCTGTTCCGCTATTGAAAGATTCAGAGACCACTCGTAAGGCATCAGAATAGTCTGACTTAGCCTGTCTGCTAGGATGTTCAACCGTCCTTGAATGTGCGTTGCAATGAGAAAGCGTCTGGTGGAGATTGCCCATTCCCTCACTCTCATGGCCTCACGACAAAGGGGGTAAGATCTGGTCCCTCTCTGTTTGTTGATAAACCAGACCACTGACATGTTTTCTGACTGAATTGCAATTGTTCCCAGAGGAATAAAGGCATGAAGGGCTTGCAACACTAGAAGGACCTCCCTCATCTCTAGAACACTTATGTGCAAGATGGTCTCTATAGTGGACCACAGGCCTTGGTCTGTCCCGCCCAAACAATGGCCCCCCCACCAGAGTTGGGAGGCATCTATGGTCACTGTGGCTTGGGCTGGAACAAAGGGTCATCCCTCCAAAATGTCCGGAGAACACATCCACCATATGAGGGACAACCGATAGACTCGACTGAGTTGAATTGGATACGCCAACGGAAGTTCCAACAGGGACCACTGTACAGCTAGAGTCCACTGTAGAATTATCATGTGTAACCGGGCACACTGGAGACGCGTTATGGTCGCCGCCATTGAGCCTAAGGGCCCTCAACACCAACTCCGCCATTGGGAGATGAGAACGGTAGATCAGAGAGACATACATCCTCAGGTTTTGTACCCTCTCCGAGGTCAGGAAGATTTTGCGCTGTAAAGTATCTATCCTTGCTGTACAGGATCTAGGAGTGACCCTTCATTTTGGCCTATACTTGGTTACCAATCCTTGGTAAGGAAGGCAGACTCAAACTTGCTGTCCAAACTTCTGCTTGGTCTATTCACACTCTATTACCTTTCCCTCTCTAGTTATTTGCTCCCAATATCTCGGTTCCGTCGCTAGTTTTCTCGAGTAAATTCCAGCCCCCTATTGTGTATTTTTCACACCCCTACTTAAAGTCAGCCCTATTGTTGCAATCTTTCTCCATCCATGTTGGTTTAGTTTTCAGACTACATTCAGCTACTTTATGAATATAAAACACGGTATAACCACTTGCAAATACTTGACTGTAACAATATGTTAAGCACTGAAGTTCTCATTGAGTTCTGATGAAGTTCCATTCATCATAAGTAGGTGAGGTAATAATGTTATTATAATGGAAAGGCTACTTGTTGCTTGGTTTATCCAGTAGGTAATGTAATAACTCAAAGCCAAGCCTGTGGTGAGAAACTATTTCATGGCTCTAAAAATTGATTTTTCAACCCTTCATTTGACAGATCATGTGCACACAAGCAACTTTTTGATATGCCCAATGCAATCCCCAGTGTAATCTACTCTGCTAACTGCAGCTGTAAGAAGCTTGTTTGTGTTTAAGATTTTTAAAAAAATGGCACACTGAAATCAGTTTGTTCTACCCTAGTTAACAAATATAGCAATGCCAGTGATGCAACAGGTAGCACACTTGACTCTGGTGCTGAAGGTTGTGGGTTGGGTATTCTTGGTTAGTTGAGGTGACAATATTCCAGTCTGTAGTATGCATAAAGGCCTTTGTGCATACTATATACACAGTGTAGAATAGCATCAGTCTTGTACTGGTAGTACTATAGTAGGAATATTCTTACTTCAGCTAACTGGAATTTTAGAATGCTAAGGATTTAAATAATTGCATATATTACTATGTATGTGAAAATTATATTGTCTGATTTTCCTGCCTGTAAAAGGAAAGCAAAATGTATGTAGACTACAAAATGATACACTGCAGGGAGGATAAAAATACGTAAGTCTTACATGGTCCATGGAATTGTAATATGGGGTACCTGTCAAATCTTCAAACGCTCAAAATTTCGAACGTTACATGGTCGAGACCAAATGTTCAAAATTTTGAGTGCTCGAAGACAGACTTTCAATGGCACCGTACGGTGCAGATAGGGAGAATTTCCCTTTTCTGCACTGAAGTGCGGTCTCAGAGTTGGTATATTTAAGTAGGGGTGTGTGGGGGGGGTGCAGGGTGGCTTGCCCCCTGCCTACACTGTTAAAGTGTTTTTTTTCTGTTTTTTCTTTTCTTTTTTTTTTTTTTTTAAGTTTGAACATCCAAATGTCGAACATTTGGTCTCGACCATATAATGTTTGACATTTTGCATGTTCAAACATTTAACATATACCCGTAACATGGCATTGTTGCAACTTTATATGCATCCCTGAAAAAGGAGCTGTAGAAATACAAGCTAAAATGAAAAGGAATTGTTAGCTAAAACAAGGAATGGATTTGGAAGGAACCATTAAGGGACAAATTAATAGACAAAAGTGCTGTCTACTGAATATTGGTGTTGAATACTGTTTCATGGCTAAAGAACTCCAAATGCTTGGTAGTTTTTTTTTTCCAGTTTATCATGACTCTGGCAAAAGACTGATTTATTTAAAAATGGGATGTTTGAAGGGCTGTTTGAGGCCATAGAGTCCCACACATGGGGAGCTGCAGGGAACTTTGTCCATTAAAAATATTATGATTTTAAAATGTTTGACCTAAGCGGACTACAGAAGTTCAGTGTATACCTCTTCAATAAGGTTTGAGGAGACAACAACTGAAAGGAAGGAAACTTGAGAAAGATGTTGACAGGTCCAGAATTGGTCTCCAAGTGCCCTCCTTCCAGAGAAAGTACAGTTTTGTACCTACCATAAATGTAGATGTTCGAAGATCCACATTGCTGCAGTCCTAACACTTGGGTAGTCCGCTGTCCCAGTCGGCCCGAATACCAAAGTATAAGGCTGACGTCGGTCAGGGCGCATTAGTCTGACGTCAGGACGTCAGGGTACAAATGCGCATGACCGACGTCATATCCTCAGTCTTTTCTTGCCCCAGATGTCAGAAGACCCTAAAAAGATAAGGCCAAAACCAAAAAAACACCAAACACTCCTGTACCAAATATATATACAATATATACAATTTACAAAAGTACAACCCCACCCACACAACCACCCCTAAACACAGAGTGGAAGGAGGGAGGGTAAATTGGACTGCAGCAATGTGGATCTTCGAACATCTACATTTATGGTAGGTACAAAACTGTACTATGTTCTTCATCCCACATTGCTGCAGTCCTAACACTTGGGTAGAATCCCAAAGCTGAGGTAAGGGAGGCTGGCAAATCATAAAGAAGCTGGAGCTGTCAACATGCCCTGCAAAATAGCCGTGGCAAAACCAGCCCTAGATTTAGAGTAGAGAGGAAGGTGGTAATGCTTAGAGAAAGTATGCACTGAACTCCAAGTAGCTGCCTCCAAAATATCCTTAGTTGCCACGCCCCGTAGAAATGCTGTTGAAGTGGCAGTAGCCCTAGTGGAATGAGGCCTAATCCCAGCTGGAATCTCCTTGCCATGATGGGAATAACAAAATGCAATGCAAAACCCAATCCACTTAGAAATAGTTTGTTTTGACACAGGCTTGCCCTGAGAACTCAAAGCAAAAGAAACAAACAACTGCTGAGACTGCCTAAAATCCTTAGTCCTGCTTAAATAATAACGCAACTGCCTGTGTACATCTAAAGTGTGCAAAATCTTTTCCCCTTATTTTGGGGATCTGAATAAAAAGTGGGCAAATGAATAGTTTGGTTTAAAGCCACACTAGAGACCACCTTAGGCATAAAGGAAGGATTAGTACGTAATGATACCCTATCCTTATGGAAAATCAAAAAAGGCTCAACCGCCATAAGGGCCTGCAATTCAGAAACCCTTCTTGCAGAAGTAATGGCCAACAAAAAAGCAGTCTTCCATGACAAGTATTTCAATTCAGCAGTAGCCGCAGGCTCAAAAGGTTGTAGAGTAAGTTTCTCCAACACAAAATTGAGGTCCCAAGCAGGAGTAGGAGCTCTACGTGGGGGTCTTATATTCTTTGCCCCTCTAAGAAATTGCTTGAACAAAGGATGAGAAAACAATGGTGGGTCACAATCATAGTGAGCTGAAATCGCTGCAGCATGAATCTTAATGGAAGAGAAAGACAAACCTTTGTCCAATAACTCAGTAAGATACTGAAGAGCCACACTCAAATTAGGCTCAGAAACCTCCAAATCCTTTGCTGCACTCGAAAATAAAAATCTCTTCCATTTTTCTGCATACACTTTCCTTGTACTAGGTCTTCTGGCTTCCATAATCACATTCAAAACTTGAGGAAGCTGAGACCTGCTGTGTTTCAAAACAGAATATGCCAGGCTGTTAGATGAAGAGAGTGAAGCTTGACATTGAGCAGATGACCGTCCCTCTGAGACAATAGGTACGGAATCAAAGGTAAAGGCCATGGAGGCTCCCTTACCAGACTCCTCAGTAATGGGTACCAGTGTTGCCGAGGCCAATCTGGAGCTATTAAAATCATCCTTGGCTTGTCTTGTCTGACCTTTAGGAGTACCTTTGGGAGGAGAGGCAGAGGTGGAAAGGCATACACATGAAGATTTTTCCAACTGAAAGAAAGAGCATCCACTTTCCAAGCTGTGTGATAAAACCTTTTCGTGCAAAACTTTGGCAGCTGGTGGTTTAGTGGAGAAGCGAACAGATCTATGTCTGGAGTTCCCCATGACACTGTCAATTTTCGAAATACATGAAGATCCAGTTTCCACTCGTGGGGATCCATGATTTGCCTGCTTAACACATCTGCTAAGGAGTTCTGTGCTCCCGGCAGAAACCTTGCCTGAAGATTTAGTTGCAAGCTGAGCGCCGTCTCCCACAAAATCATTGCTTGCCTGCATAGAGGATAAGAATGAGTTCCCCCTTGTTTGTTGATGTACCACATGACAGTTGTGTTGTCTGTTAGAATCAACACCTGCCCTGGAAGAAGTAACTCCTTGAAAGCCATTAATGCAAACTGGACTGCTAACATCTCCTTCATGTTGATATGTAGATGCTGTAGTCTGGCAGGCCACTTGTCTTGTATCCACTTTCCATTCAGATGAGCTCCCCAAGCTATGTCTGAGGCATCTGTCGTAAGAATTTGACTCGCCTCTGGCCGGGTCACAGAGAGTCCCTTGTTTAGGTGACATTCCTGAGCCCACCACAAAAATTCCCTTTGAATGCAAGGTATTATTTGAATGACAGTGTCCAAATCCTGGCAGTGCTGTGTCCATACATTTTTGAGATACCATTGCAGCTTCCTCATATGCAGTTTGGCATTGGGAAGCACCAGAATACAAGATGCCATGAACCCTAAGGCTTGAAGGACTGTCCTTGCAGTCAGCCCGGACTGAAGAGATAGTTGATGGAAGTAAAGAGACAGATTCTTTTGTTTGTCCGGGGTTAAAAAGGCCATCTGGGCTGCTGTATTCAGTCTCACACCCAGAAAGCACATGTCTTGAGAGGGTACTAGACTGGACTTTATTTCGTTCACAGAATACCCCAGGCATCTTAGCACTGCTATCACATATTCCAAATGTTGAAAAAGGTCTTCCTTTTCTTGAGCCAGAATCAGGCAGTCGTCCAAGTAAGGATAGATTTGTATGCCCTTTATCCTGAAGTAAGCTATCACTGGAGCCAGAACTTTTGTGAATACTCTGGGCGCAGTAGATAAGCCAAAGGGCAATGCAGAGAACTGATAATGAGAATTCCCAGCTCGAAAACGCAGATACTTCCTGCAACTTAGTCTGATAGGCACATGAAGGTAAGCCTCCTTGAGATCTAAAGTTACCATCCAATGATCTTTTCCCAGCAGGGGTAAAAGCTGTTGCAACGTCAACATCTTGAACTTGGGAATGTCCAGATAAGTGTTGAGGATAGACAAATCCAAAATTGGTCTCCACGTGTTCCCCTTCTTTGGTACTAGGAACAGGCGAGAATAAAATCCTAGGCCCCTTTCTGGCACAGGAACCGGCTGAATGGCCCCTATTTGGAGTAACAGAGAAATTTGCTTGTGAGCCTCTTTCCTTTGTAGAGGAGGAATGTCTGGCATGCCTTTGAAAGGAGGCAAGGTATGGAAATAAAACCTGTAACCGTGGTGAATGATATCCAATACCCATCTGTCTTGGGTAATTAAACTCCAATTTTCTTTGAAAAGTGCCAACCTTCCTCCCAAAGGTGCTGCCAGACGAGAAGGCTCTGGCAGCTGAAAAGGCAGGTCATTGGGTCTGTTTACGAAAGGACTGACCCCTGCCCTCACCAGAAGACTGAGCAGGTGAACTCCCTGTTCTAGGCCTAAAAGAACCTTGAGCTCTGCCCCTGCCACGCCTAGACCTACCCCTAGACTGGGAATCATAAGAAGGATACGTCCACCCCTTAGTAGGCCAGTTTCTACTAAACTTCGGAGGCTGAACCAGCAAAAAATCTTTAACAGTCTGCATAGACTTAGCCTTGTCCTCCATTTTCTTTAAAACTGCTTCCACAGGCGAACCAAACAACACATCAGATTGTAACGGAGCATCTAAAATCCTTGTCTTAACATGCTCAGCCAAATTCTGATCCCTCAACCAGGCGTGCCTGCGAAGAACAGAACCAGTGGCAGCCACCCTCGAAGAGGCCTGTACAGCATCAAAACCACATTGCAAAGAATGCTTACCCACCTGTTCAGAAACATGAACTAAATCCTGCAACTCTTTACACTCAATACCTTCCGCCAGAGCATCCACCTTAGACTTCAATTGTGAAAGGAGATAATTCTGGTATTTTAACATGTGGAACTGGCAATTCAAAGCCCTCATGGCTAAAGTGGAAGAAGTATACACCTTCTTTCCCCATCTATCCAACGCCCTTGCCTCTATCTGGAGGAACAGGGTTTTTAACAACAGAAGCCTTAACACCTTTAGGCCCCTGAGAAACGGTTTCTGGGTCTGCCCTAGGACTCTTAAAAAGATACTTATGAGCTTCAGGCACCCTATAATACCTATCCGGTTTAACTGGGGCAGGAGGCAAAGAATCAGGGTTCAGTGAAGCCTCTGCAAAAACATCTTCCACCACATCCAGAACAGGAGGTATAGCTAAAGGCCTGTGCTGGGGTAAAAACAAAAATTCCCTTAGCCTTTTCCTGGAATCAGAAAAATCTTGACCTTCCCATTTAAAATGCTCCCTCATGGAATGAAGAGTCTCTGAAAAAGAAAAATCCTCAGGAGGAGAAGCCGAAGGAGTAGAATCATCTACATCAGAATCAGAATAAGGAGGATACTCCTGCACGTCTTCAGCCGAAGACTCAGAAGCCTCCGAACACTGCTCAAAACTCTCAAGCTCAGGTTCCACCCTAGGCCTCTTATCAGGAGGGGGCATAGAACCTCTAATCATAGTAATCAAATCTTCTGCCATTTTAAGCATATGTTTCTTAGGCAGAGACCCTGAAGAACTAGGAGAAACCCCCACTGAAGTTAAACCTGGTCTGCCTCTCGAAGAAGCCTTGGAAACAGAAGGGGAGGGCCTAACCACCTTAGGAAGGGAGGGGAGAACAGCTACCTGAGAAGCCCCCTCAGCCTGGCCTACCTCCTGAGAGGAAACATCCTGTAACAGTAAAGTCTCTCCCTGAGATTGCAAAGAGACTTCTGGCAGAACCTCCGGCTCCACCGAGCCCTCTAAAGAACCGACGTCTGGGACAGACGGTTCTTCCAACCTAGGCTTTGCTGCTTTGTCCTTGCGCTTTTTTGACGAAGCGGGCGTCGGAGCATCCGACGGCATTTTATAATTACAACGCTTCCCAAAAACTAACCTGGCACAGTCTAGCCTTCTCTTAATAGTGCGTTTGTTAAATCTAGCACAAGAGCGACATCCAACAACGTCGTGCTCAGGCCCTAAGCAAGGTATACACAAGGTATGGTAATCCCTATGAGGTATCTGCTTCCCACAAGAAATACAATTATTTACTTTTTCTGACATCCGGTTAAATACTGAGGCAAGAAAAAACCAAAATATTCCCCAACGGGGTACTTAGCCAACTTTGATTCGGTCTGAAACTCCGACTTCAGAAAATTTCAGAACGCCAACCTGCACTCGCAAAACTGCTTCTGCATCGGACCATGCGGCAAAAAAGACTGAGGATATGACGTCGGTCATGCGCATTTGTACCCTGACGTCCTGACGTCAGACTAATGCGCCCTGACCGATGTCAGCCTTATACTTTGGTATTCGGGCCGACTGGGACAGCGGACTACCCAAGTGTTAGGACTGCAGCAATGTGGGATGAAGAACATCTAGAAAAGTACAGTTTTGTACCTACCATAAATGTAGATGTTCGAAGATCCACATTGCTGCAGTCCTTACACTTGGGTAGTCCGCTGTCCTCGGTCGGCCCGAATATCAAAGTATAAGGCTGACGTCGGTCAAGGCGCATTAGACTGACATCAGGACGTCAGGGTACAAATGCGCATGACCGACGTCATATCCTCAGTCTTTTCTTGCCCCAGATGTCAGAAGACCCTAAAAAGAAAGGTCAAAACCAAAAGACAGCAAACAACCAACCAACCACCCTTGCACTAATAATATGTACAATATATACAATATACACAATATTTACAACCCAACCCACACAACCGCCTCTAACTACAGAGGGGAAGGAGGGAGGAATTGGACTGCAGCAATGTGGATCTTCGAACATCTACATTTATGGTAGGTACAAAACTGTACTATGTTCTTCATCTCACATTGCTGCAGTCCTTACACTTGGGTAGAATCCCAAAGCAGCGGTAAGGGAGGATGGCAAAACTATAATGAAGCAGGAGCTGCCAAAATGCCCTGTAAAATAGCAGTGGCAAAACCAGCCCTAGATTTAAAGTAAAGTGGAAGGTGATAATGCTTAGAGAAAGTATGCACTGAACTCCAAGTAGCTGCCTCCAAAATATCCTTAGTTGCCACCCCCCTTAAAAAAGCTGTCGAAGTGGCAGTAGCCCTAGTGGAATGAGGCCTAATCCCAGCTGGAATCTCCTTACCATGATGGGAATAACAGAAAGCAATGCAAAACCCAATCCACTTAGAAATAGTTTGTTTTGACACAGGCTTGCCCTGAGAACTCAAAGCAAAAGAAACAAATAACTGCTGAGACTGCCTGAACCCTTTAGTTCTGCTCAAATAATATCGCAACTGCCTGTGTACATCTAAAGTGTGCAAAATCTTTTCCCCTTTATTTTGGGGATTTGCATAAAAAGTAGGCAAATGAATAGTTTGGTTTAAAGCCACACTAGAAACCACTTTAGGCATAAAGGAAGGATTAGTACGCAAAGATACCCTATCCTTATGGAAAATTAAGAAAGGCTCAACCGCTATAAGGGCCTGCAATTCAGAAACCCTTCTTGCAGAGGTAATGGCCAACAAAAAAGCAGTCTTCCATGATAAATATTTCAACTCGGTAGTAGCTGCAGGCTCAAAAGGTTGTAGAGTGAGTTTCTCCAACACAAAATTGAGATCCCAAGCAGGAGTAGGAGCTCTACGTGGGGTCTTATATTCTTTGCCCTCTAAGAAATTGCTTGAACAAAGGATGAGAAAACAATGGTGGGTCACAGTCATAGTGAGCCGAAATTGCTGCAGCATGAACCTTAATAGAAGAGAAGGACAAACCTTTGTCCAGTAACTCAGTAAGATATTGAAGAGCCACACTTAAATTAGGCTCAGAAACATCAAAATCCTTTGCTGCACTCCAAAATAAAAATCTCTTCCATTTATCTGCGTACACTTTCCTTGTACTAGGCCTTCTAGCTTCCAAAATAACATTCAAAACTTGCTGTGGAAGTTGAGACCCTCTATGGTTCAAAACAGAATATGCCAGGCTGTTAGGTGAAGAGAGTGAAGCTTGACATTGAGTAAATGACTGTTCTCCTGAGACAACAGGTGTGGAATCGAAGGCAAAGGCCATGGAGGCTCCCGTACCAGACTTCTCAGTAATGGGTACCAGTGCTGTCGAGGCCAATCTGGAGCTATTAAAATCATCTTTGGCTTGTCCTGTCTGACCTTTAGAAGTACCTTTGGGAGGAGAGGCAGAGGTGGAAAGGCATACACATGAAGATTGCTCCAATTGAAAGAAAGAGCATCCACTCTCCAAGCTGTGGGATGAAACCTTTTCGTGCAAAACTTTGGCAGCTGGTGGTTTAGTGGAGAAGCGAACAGATCTATGTCTGGAGTTCCCCATGACACTGTCAATTTCTGAAATACATGAGGATCCAATTTCCACTCGTGGGGATCCATAATTGTCTGCTCAACACATCTGCTAAGGAGTTCTGTGCTCCCGGCAGAAACCTTGCCTGAAGATTTAGCTGTAAACTGAGAGCAGTCTCCCACAAAATCATTGCTTGTCTGCATAGAGGATAAGAATGTGTTCCCCTTGCTTGTTGATGTACCACATGACAGTTGTGTTGTCTGTTAGAATCAACACCTGCCCTGGAAGAAGTAAATCCTTGAAAGCTATTAATGCAAACTGGACTGCTAACATCTCCTTCAAGTTGATATGTAGATGTTGTAGTCTGGCAGGCCACGTGTCTTGTATCCACTTTCCATTTAGATGAGCTCCCCAAGCTTTGTCTGAGGCATCTGTCGTTAGAATCTGACTCGCCTCTGGCTGGGTCACAGAGAGTCCCTTGTTTAGGTGACATTCCTGAGCCCACCACAAAAATTCCTTTTGAATGCAAGGTATTATCTGAATGACAGTGTCCAGATCCTGGCAGTGCTGTGTCCATACATTTTGAGATACCATTGTAGCTTCCTCATATGCAGTTTGGCATTGGGAAGCACCAGAATACAAGATGCCATGAACCCCAAGGCTTGAAGGACTGTCCTTGCAGTCAGCCTGGACTGATGAGACAATTGATGAAAGTAAAGGGAAAGATTCTTTTGTTTGTCCGGGGTCAAAAAGGCCATCTGGGATGCTGTATTCAGTCTTACACCCAAAAAGCACATGTCCTGAGAGGGTACTAGACTGGACTTTATTTCGTTCACAGAATACCCCAGGCATCTTAGCACTGCTATCACATATTCCAAATGATGAAGAAGCTCGTCCCTTCCTTGAGCCAGAATCAGGCAATCGTCCAAATAAGGATAGATCTGTATTCCTTTTAGCCTGAAGAAAGCTATCACTGGAGCCAGAACTTTCGTGAACACTCTGGGCAGTAGATAAGCCAAAGGCCAATGCAGAGAACTGATAATGAGAAGTCGCAGCCCGAAAACGTAGATACTTCCTGCAACTCAGTCTGATAGGAACATGAAGGTAAGCCTCCTTGAGATCCAAAGTTACCATCCAATGATCTTTGCCCAGCAGAGGTAAAAGCTGTTGTAACGTCAACATTTTGAACTTGGGAATGTCCAGATAAGTGTTGAGGATAGATAAATCCAAAATTGGTCTCCACGTGTTCCCCTTCTTTGGTACTAGGAACAGGCAAGAATAAAATCCTAGGCCCACTTCTGGCATAGGGACCGGCTGTATGGCCCCTATTTGAAGTAGCAGAGAAATTTGTTTGTGAGCCTCTATTCTTTGCTGAGGAGGAACGTCTGGCATGCCTTTGAAAGGAGGCAAGGTATGGAAATAAAACCTGTAACCTTGGTGTATGATATCCAATACCCATCTGTCTTGGGTAATTAAACTCCAATTTTCCTTGAAAAGTGCCAACCTTCCTCCCAAAGGTGCTGCCAGACGAGAAGGCTCTGGCAGCTGAAAAGGCAGGTCATTGGGCCTGTTTACGAAAGGACTGACCCCTGCCCTCACCCGAAGACTGTGCAGGTGAACTCCCTGTTTTAGGCCTGAAAGAGCCCTGAGCTCTGCCCCTACCACGTCTAGATCTACCCCTAGACTGTGAATCATAAGAAGGATACGTCCACCCCTTGGTAGGCCAATTTCTACTAAACTTCGGAGGCTGAACCTGCAAAAAATCTTTAACAGTCTGCATAGACTTAGCCTTGTCTTCCATTTTCTTTAAGACTGCCTCAACAGGTGAACCAAACAACACATCAGACTGTAAAGGAGCATCTAAAATCCTTGTCTTAACATGGTCAGATAAATTCTGATCCCTCAGCTAGGCGTGCCTGCGAAGAACTGACCCAGTGGCAGCCACCCTAGACGAGGCCTGTACAGCATCAAAACCACATTGCAAAGAATGCTTACCCACCTGTTCAGAAACATGTACTAAATCTTGTAACTCTTTACACTCAATACCTTCCGCCAGAGCATCTACCTTAGACTTCAATTGAGAAAGTAGATAGTTTTGGTATTTCAACATGTGAAACTGGCAATTCAAAGCCCTCATAGCTAGGGTGGAAGAAGTATAGACTTTCTTTCCCCATCTATCCAAAGCCCTGGCCTCTTTATCTGGAGGAACCGGATTTTTAACAACAGAAGCCTTAACACCCTTAGGCCCCTGACTAACAGTTTCTGGGTCCCCTAGGACTTTTAAAAGATACTTATGAGCTTCAGGCACCCTGTAATACCTATCCGGTTTAACAGGAGCAGGAGGCAAAGAATCAGGATTAAGAGAAGCCTCTGCAAACACATCTTCCACAACATCCAGAACAGGAGGTATAGCCAAAGGCCTATGCTGGGGTAAAACAAAACTTCCCTAAGCCTTTTCCTGGAATCAGAGAAGTCCTGACCTTCCCACTTAAAATGCTCCCTCATGGAATGAAGAGTCTCTGAAAAAAAAAAATCCTCAGGAGGAGAAGCAGAAGGAGTAGAATCATCCACATCAGAATCAGAATAAGGAGAATACTCCTGCAAGTCTTCAGCCGAAGACACTGAAACATCCGAAGCCTGCTCAAAACTCCCCAACTCAGGTTCCACCCTAGGTCTCTTATCAGGAGGGGGCAAAGAACCTCTAATCAAAGTAATCAAATCTTCTGCCATTTTAAGCATATGCTTCTTGGGCACAGATCCTGAAGAACTAGGAGTGACACCAACTGAAGCTAAACCTGGCCTGCCTCTGGGAGAAGCCTTGGAAACAGAAGGAGAGGGCCTAACCATCCTAGGAAGGGAGGGTAGTACAGAAACCTGAGAAGCCCCTTCAGCCTGACCTGCCTCCTGAGAGGCCACATCCTGCAATAACAAAGTCCCCCCCTGGGACTCCAGAGAAACCTCCGGCGGAACCCCCGGCTCCACCAACACCTCTAAAGAACCGGGCGTCCGGTGCGGACGGCTCTTCTTGCCTGGGCTTAGCTGCTTTGTCCTTGCGCTTCTTGAAGAAGCGGGCCGGAGCATCCGACGGCATATTATAATTGCACCGCTTCGAAGACTAACCTGGCACAATCTAACCTCCTCTTAATAGTGCGCTTATTGAATCTAGCACAAAAGCGACACCCAACAACGTCGTGCTCAGGCCCTAAACAAGGAATACACAAAGTATGATAATCTCTATGCGGTATCTGTTTCCCACAAGAAATACAGTTATTCACTTTTTCTGACATCCGGTAAACCACTGAGGCAAGAAAAACTAAAATATTCTAACGGGTACTTAGCCAACTTTGACTCCGTCTGAAACTCCGAATTGAAAAATTTCAGAACGGCGAACGGCACTTGCAACGCTGCTTCTGCATCGGACCATGCGGCAAAAAAGACTGAGGATATGACGTCGGTCATGCGCATTTGTACCCTGACGTCCTGATGTCAGTCTAATGCGCCTTGACCGACGTCAGCCTTATACTTTGATATTCGGGCCGACCGAGGACAGCGGACTACCCAAGTGTAAGGACTGCAGCAATGTGAGATGAAGAACATCATTCTGGAGTAAAAACCCCTCTCCACCTGGGCTGGGGGTACAACCTTGAATGGTGCCCTGGACCAAAACAGAATGAAGTAGCTCTAGGGAAAAAAGGAAGCTGCTCCTGGGAAGGTTGAGGGATGCCCAAAAAGGAAGGAAGAGATTTCCAACCGTGAAATACCCCTGGCAGATGACAGAACCCAAGCGTTTGTTGTAATTCTCACCCAGTTTGGTACGGACAGGGAATGATGAAGGGGATAAAGGGACCTGACTGAGGGGAAGGGGAAGCAAACTGTCAATCAGAATCCAGCTTGTCCTTTAAGTCAGGTTTCTGGGAATTAGGTGTTTGAGTAGACTTAGCAGGAAGCATAAGTATAGAAAGTACAGTTGTGTACACTTTCCATAAATGTAGAGTGTATTCACTATTGCAGTCATCACACTTGGGTTATCCTGCCAGGGGTAGCCCTCAGTCGGTCCAAATACCAGAGGCTTAGTATTTCTGCATCGGTTGCTGTCGCTCCAGCACTGAAGTCAGGTCTTCAGTGGTATAAAAACAGGGAGCCGACGCCATTACATCAGTTTTTCTTACCCCAAACGTCAGGAGCCCCCAAAACATGGAGCTAAGTTATGGTGGAGTAACACCACCAGTAGAAAGTAAATACCAATAGCCCTGTAAAGAGTGACGAAGAGAGAAAGAGAGAGACAGAGAGGGGACAAGGGGGCAGGAGGGTGGAAAACCAGGACTGCAACAATGAATACACTCGAACATCTTCATTTATGGTAAGTGTACACAACTGTACTATGTTCTTCATGTTTCACTGTTGCAGTCATCACACTTGGGTTGATTCCCAAAGCAGAAGAATGTGTGGAAGTAGGCAAGAGGAGTTTGGGCTGGCTAGTATGGCCTACAGGACTGCGGTTGCAAAGCCTGCCCTGGATTTGGAAAAGATAGGCAGATGGCAATGCTTGGTGAAGGTATGAACAGAACTCCATGTTGCAGCTTCCAGGATGTCCATGATAGGGACTCCTCTGAGAAAGGCTGTAGAGGTTAAAGTTGTCCTAGTGGAATGTGTTCTGACCCCTTGTAGGGTGGTTTTTCATGGTGTTTGTAACAGAAATGGATACAGTGTGCAATCCATTTGGAGATGGTTTGTTTTGATATAGCCTTACCCTCTGCCCCTGGTGCAAAGCTGACTTGTAACTGGTCATATTTGCTAAACACCTTAGTCCTAGCCAGGTAGAATCTGAGCTGTCTGCACACATCTAAAGAGTGCAGGATTCTTTCCCCCTTATTTTGAGGTTTAGGGAAAAAGGTGGGAAAATGAATAGATTGGTTGAGGGCCACACTGGACACCACATTAGGCATGAAAGTAGGGTTAGTCCTGAGGGAGACCCTGTCAGCATGGAAAATGATGAAGGGTTCAACAGCCACAAGTGCTTGTAGCTCAGACATTCTTCTAGCTGAAGTGATGGCCAAAAGCAAGGCTGTTCTCCAAGAGAGGAATGTTAACTCTACTGAAGCTGCAGGGTCAAAGGGGGGAGCATGAGCTTTTCCAACACAAAGTTAAGGTCCCAAGCAGGGGTAGGCGCTCTTCTTGGTGGCCTTAAGTTGTTAGTCCCTCTTAGGAACTGCTTGATGAGAGGGTGTGAGAAGAGAGGTGGCTCAGTGCTGTGATGTGCAGAGATAGCAGACGCATGGATTTTAATGGAAAAGGATAGGCCCCTGTGGAGTAGGTCTGCTAGGTAATCTAGGATGAGAGGTAAAGATGGCTGTGCTGGGTCAGCTCCTTTAGTCTGGGTCCAAGAACAATACCTTTCCACTTGTTAGCATAAGATTTTCTAGTACTGGGTCATCTGGCTTCACATATAACAGCCAGGACCTGCTTGCTTAGGCTGGCCACTGGAGGAGAAGTCAAGGAATAAGCCAGGCTGCCAGGTTCAGGGTGTGCAATTGTGAATGCGAGAACTCTCACTCCTGCTGAGTCAGGAGAGTTGGATTCTGAGGGAGGTGCCATACAGGCAACGGAGACAGACTGCGCAGTAGTGGGTACCAGTGCTGGCGTGGCCAGTCTGGGGCAATCAGGGTTGCCCTTGGTCTCTCCTCCCATTTTCTGAGTAATACTTTGGTAAGAAGAGGAAGGGGGGAAATGCATAGGTTGAGAGGTTTTCCCAGTGGAAGGACAGGGCATCAACTTTCCAGGCCTTGCTGTGAGGTTCTCTGGTGCAGAATTTGCTGAGCTGGTGGTTGTAAGGGGAGGAAAATAGGTCCACCTTAGGGGTACCCCATCTCTGGGTCACAAGGCTGAAGGTTGTTGTGTCTTTCGGCTTTTCCCGGTTAGGGGTCGCCACAGCGGAACTGTGGTCTGCTTATGATTGGCAGTAGATTTTTACATGCCGAGTTGCCGGCCCTGACGCACAACCTTCAACGAAGGTACGCCCATTCACGCATGTCTCCACACAGAAGATGTTCTAGCTGAGAATCAAACAGGACAACGTCTTACTGTGAGGCAACAATGCTACCGCAGCACCACCACCGCAGTTTTGCCACTAGTGTGGGTCTAGGAGATTTCTGCTTAAGTTGCCTGCCAGAAATTGGGCTTGCAGGTGAATATGCATGGCTGAGACCATGTTCCAAAGGATCGTGGCTAGCCTGCAGAGTGGGTAAGAGTGGGATCCCCTCTGCTTGTTGATGTACCACATCACTGTGGTGTTGTCAGTTTTGATTAAGAAAGGACCCGGAGAGAGCAGGGATCTGAAAACTGTCAGAGCGTGCTGAACAGCTAGCATCTCTTTCTGGTTGATGTGCAGATGAATTTGATTTGGGCTCTAGTGGCCCTAAATGCACCTGCAGTCCAGATGTGCACCCCAGGCATAGTCTGATGCGTATGTGGTTAGGGTCTGGGTGGCATGGGGTTGTGTAAAGGGAAGTCCCTTGTTGTGGTTGCATGCTGCTGCCCACCAAAGGAAATCTTTCCTTAGACAAGGTATCATAGGTATGATAGTTTCCAGGTCCTGAGAATGTTGGCACCAAAGACTTAAGTACCACTGAATTTTTCTCATATGCAATCTGGCATATGAAATTAGTAGAATGCAGAAGGCCCTGAACCCTAGAGCTCGCAGGATTTTCCTTGAGGATAACTGGGTTCTGGTGGCCATTTAAGAGAAGTAGCCTGTTAGGCTTGTTTTTCTGGAGTAAGGAATGCCATCTGGGATGTTGTGTCCAAGCTTGCTCCCAGGAATACAATTTTTTGGCTGGGGACTAGTTTGGATTTCTTTTCGTTGATAGTGTACCCCAGTGAGGTTAGAAGGTCCTTTACAAATGTCAGGTGCTGCAATAGCTTTTCCTGACTGTCTGCCTGAATCAGGCAGTCGTCCAGGTAGGGCTAAATGAATATTTCTTGGTCTGCAAAAGGCAATGGCTGAAGCCAGGCATTTTTGAAAACTGTGGGAGCAGTGGATAAGCCATAGGGAAGTGCAGAGAACTGATAATGCATAGATCCTGCCCTGAAACGTAGATATTTCCTGCAGGAGTCCCTGATTGGGATATGCAGATAGGCCTCCTTTAGGTCTAGTGTGGCTAACCAGACATCTTTGGACAGCATAGGGAGAATCTGCTGTAGGGTAAGCATTTTGAATTTTGGTACCACCAGGTGTATAGAATGGATAGATCTAACATTGGGCGCCAGGTGCCCTCTTTTCTAGGTACCAGGAAAAGTCTGGAATAAAAACCTTGGCCTATCTGTTCTGCAGGAACAGGATGAATTGCCCTTATGGAGAGCAGGGACTGAACTTGGTTTTGTGCCTCTGCCCACTGCTTTGGAGGAAGATCTGGGAACCCTTTTTGGGTTGGCAGCATGTGGAAATAAAATGTGTACCCGTGGGATACTATGTTGAGGACCCATCGATCACTGGTGATGGAGGCCCAGTTTTTTTGCATGGTAGGCAAGTTTTCCTCCTAGGGGCATGAGCAATTGGGCAGAGGTAAGAGGAGGAGTTGAGAAGTCATTGTGAATTCTTTCCATAAGGGGGTGGGGCTTAGCACTCCCTGTTTTAGAAGTGGAGGTACTCCATTGCTTAGATCTCTGCATATCCTGAGACTGTTGTCTGGGGGGGGGTCTGCTTCCCCTAAGTTGTCTGAGGTGGCCTTGAGAGGGCTGGAAAGGACCAATGTTTTGAGGGGCAATGTCTACTGAATCTTGGAGGCTATACTTGCAAAAAGTCTTCTTCCATCTTTTTTAAAACCTCTTCTGCTTTGGTGCCAAACAGATTGCCTTTGTTCAGAGGTGCGTCCAATCATTTTGATTTGACATGGTCTGGCAAGGTCTGTTCCTTAAGCCAGGCATGCCTTCTAAGTACAGAACCTGTCACTGCTGCCCTGCAAGATGCTTTTAGGGCATCAAACATACATTGCAGGGTATGCTTGCTGACTTGGCTTGCAGAATGCATAAGCTCCTGTAATTCTTTATTTTCTGCACAGTCAAGGAAGGTAGATAACTTTTGCTTAATAGGTTCCATAGTATGTTGCTGGTATTTCAGCATGTGGAACTGACAATTTAATGCTCTAATGGCAATGCTTGGTGAAGCGTTGCAGAGGTGTATACTTTTTTAACCCATCTAACGCTCGGTAATCCCTGCCCAAGGGGGTGGGATTCTTAGCTGTAGTTGCTTTTATTCCTTTAGGTCCTTGGAAGATGACCTCTGGGTCAGCAGTAGGATTCTTGAAAAGAAATGTGTGTGAGTCAGGGACTCTGTAGTATCCGTCAGGATGCCTGGGAGCAGGAGGTAAAGTATCAGGAGTTAGACTGGATTCCATAAAGACATCATCCACAACATCCAGAACAGGAGGGACAGCTAAGGGTCTGTGCCTGTGCTAAATCTAAAAATTCCCAGAGTCTCTTTTTGGACTGCGGATAATCCTGGCATTCCCAATGGAAATGCTCTTTCAAGGTATGTAAGGTTTCACCAAAAGAAAAATCGTCTGGAGTAGAGGCTGAAGGAATGGATTCCTCTGCATCTGAATCCTCATAAGCAGATAAGGGCATGTCTTCATAATCAGAAACCTCAGAGTCATCGGACTCTTAGGCAGAAAAAGCTGCAGGGGACAAGTCTCTTTTCCTTTTAACAGGGAAAGGCTGGCTTCCCCTAATTAGCATGATAAGGTCTTCTGCCATTTTAAGCATATGTGATTGTGGCAAGGAAGCAGGCGCTTGAGTTTGGGTCGTTGGTTTTTTAGGCGTAGCTCGTACTCTGGGCTTTAGAAACTCGGCAGTTTTAGAAAGAACTGAAGACGCGAAAGTCGTCAGTTTGTGTCGAATATCGGTAGTGCGAAGAACTTCTTCAGAAGCCAGTGCCTGCACAGCAGCTACGGACCCATCCAAGGTAGAGACATCTGCAGGTTCTGTAGTCAGAGAAGAGTCTCACGGCATACCGGACTCTGAACATGTCTCAGTTACGGCCTGTGAATCCATCGAAGTGGGCATCAGGGGCTGCAAAAGCGCCTCACTGAGTGCCGGCGAACTGGCGACTAGCTTAACAGAAGCATCATCAGCAGTTTTGGACCTGTGCGGTCTGTGTCTGTCTTTATCCTTACATTTTTTCAGAAGATTGGTAGTCGGATGGCTTACGGAAGCAATTTCAGAATATGGAGATCTAGAGCGAAAGTATTTAGCTAAATAAGGGTCCGATGATGTATAGTCTGGGCATTGAACAAAGCACAAAATGGGCAGTGAGGGACGTCGTGGTCTGGGCCTAGACAGGTGACGCAGTAAGAATGGAAATCTCGGTGTGGTACTTGCTTTCCACATGTGAGACAACTATTAACTTTTTCTGACATCGGATAGAGCAATAAAAAAGGATCCCCAATGGGGTAGTTAGCTTTAGAAGACTTCAACTTCAATTTCGGAAATGAAAACTCAGGTAGCGGCTGACCGGCACTCGTGCGAACTGCTTCTGCTTTGGGCTTCTCTGCAATTAAGACTGATGTAATATCGTCGGCTGCAACAGCTGCAGCACCAAAAGGATTTTTATTATCCAAAAGTGCATCCAACAATATGGCCTTAATGTCATCAGGTAACGCCTGAAGACAAAGGTACGAGTAACACGTCATGGCAGAACCAAATGCAGCAGCCCTGAAGGAAGCATCAGTAACATCATAACTGCACTTAATGTCGGCCAACTTGAGAGGTGGAACCTAACAAGGAAAGGGCAGAAACTTTCCCTTCAGAGTCAGTAAGGTCAGAGATTAACTGAGAAACCTGAGAAAGGAGGGCCAAAACATACCTATGCATATGAGTCTGGTAGTTAATGGCTCTAAAGTATAAGGTGGCTGCAGTATAAACCTTCTTGTCCAGCCTCTACATGGTCTTACTATCCTCGTCTGAAGAAAGCAGCTTGGTAGAAGACAAAAGCTTGGAGGGCTTGTCAGAAGACACAGACACTACTGAAGAATCAGCAGAAGGGCATTTATGCAAGAATTTTCATCAGGCACCCTGTAAAATCTGTCAGGAACCTTGGGAACTAGGGGATGAGAATCAGGGGCCAAAGAAGCTGCTGATAAAGTAGCCAGGACGGCAGCCAGAATAGGGGGGAAAAGCAGACGGTTTGGGATACTCCATCTGAAGGAGTGCATTAATACCTCTTCTGGATGTCAAACTTGAGAGCAATCCTACTTAAAGAATTCCATCAAACAGGTAACACTGTCCCCAAAAGAGATTTCCTCCAAAGGAGAATCTGGACTAATAGAATCCTCTTCCACTAAACCATAATCCAATGGGGAAGGGATTTGGGAAGAGTAAGCCAAAAACTCTTTCCCAGTGTCCTGATCCTCATCACAGGAATCTTGTTCTCTAGGTCTCTTAAGAGGAGTAAAAGACCAGGGAGGGGTAGGCATAGACACCTCTCAAGAAGGCTTTAAAGCCATTAAAGCATTAAACAACCCCCGAGTAAAATCCTGATATTCACATTGGGGATCTTTAACTGCAAAGGAAAGATGGTTGGTTTTCCATTTCCTTTTCTGTGACATGTCCGCATGAATCCAAAAAACGGAATGGAGTCCACTGGCAAGTATATACCAACGCAGAATGGCAAAAACAGTCCTTTATTAGAATAAAAATGATTATCAGTATTCACCAACGTAAAATAATAAGTGCTTTCATCTCCAATTATACAATTAAGGAGACTCTATCAAACAAGAACTGAACATTAAAGCAGAGTTTAAATACTAAAAACACTGAAAATCTCCCTCCCATCACTTCCTGGCAGAGCACAACGTTCTAATTAAATAAACAGTGTATCTTCCTGGCAAAGCACAAAGTTCTAATTAAAGAAACAGTGCATCTAAAAAGGACTGAGCTAAAAAACATATACAAGTGCAAATCGCATGCATAACATAATAATAAATAACTAATATGTATTGGCAGTACTCTAATAAATATAAACAACAATAATTGTACATGTATAATCATGCAACTCCCAACAAAGGATAAAATAAACTGTTTTTACCATTGTGCGTTGGTATATACTTGCCAGTGGACTCCATTCCGTGTTTTGGATTTACTTGTTGGTTTCTTTTCTATCACATGTCCACATGAAACAAACTAGGAGGGTCAGACCCTTGGCAACACAATAAGTGTAGTAAGCATTTCCTCCCTCACTAAAATTTACAGAATCCCTCTCAGTCCCTTGGATATAGTACGCCGAGGTTCCCCCTCAACCTCTGCAGCAGATATCTGTAAAGCCTCTGAGGATGAATGAGGAGTAACAGTCATACAAATATCCAACGTAGTCATGGCAGAGGAATCTGAAGCAACAAATGGATGATTCTCTGGGCTTTCACTATCCTTGACAGAGACATCCAGGGGAAGCTGGACAGCAGTCATATTAGGTCTAAGTTTTTTGGTCTTTTTCTCGGCAAATGGCTTAACCTCAGGATGGGAAGACTCAGCCGTAGCATCTTGAGCCAGCAACTTAAGATGCTGGTTTCCTAGGTAAATAGATAAGTACAGACAACTATGGGGGATCTTAGGGACAAAAGCTTGGCAGACAGAACAATGAATATAATCGTGGCATGCACCCAAACAAAAGAGGCACTGGTCATGACAGTCTTTATGAAGAACCTGCTTCCCATGCCTAAGATGAGGAGAAACCCCAATGGGGCACTTATCTGTATAAACAGCTCGGTAACCAGCACCGAATAAAAATGTTCAGTCTGACTTTCAATGATGGTGTTCAGACTGGCAGCAAAGAAGTTCTGAAGTGTGTGCATCCATATGTGACCTTTATACCCTACACCTTGCATTGGGAGCATGTGTGTGATGTACGGTGCCTGTAAATACTAAAGGCTTTGGTATACTGGACAGATATTGGGCTGTCCTTGGAAGGAGATTCCTTATACAAGGAATACTGCAACAGTGATATGGAAGGACATATAAAGTGTGTTCAGGGCTAAATGTTGGCAAGAAAGAGAAAAATCTGTAGAGGGCTAAATGCTGAAAATTGTCAAAATAATAGTTTGGAAACAAATGTTTGACAGGATATAAAAGTCATATGTGGGAATAGAAAGGTGTAATGAAAAAGCAAGAGAGAGAATGTTTTGCGTCAACTCAAATACAACTAGACATAAAATTATAGCATATCTAGTGCTAATTCACAAGTTAAAGCAAATAGCAATGCAAGGGTGCCCGCAGGCAGGTGCAAGGGGGTGCACTTGCACACCCCCCCCCGGAACTGGCTGGCAGAGAAATTAATTTTATTTTTATTTAAAAAAAAAAATTTTTTTAAAGGGCGTTCTTCTTTAAGAACAGCCACACGGGACGCATCAGGTGTTTGCGACCTGTTTTCATCAACTAGCATGTATTATACAAACTGAGTTCTGATAGATTGTTGAATAATCATGTAAATTAATTTTGGATTGTTTCAGTACACAACAGTCAGAGAGGTATGTTTATATTTTGCATTTGATTATTTCAATTTTATGTTATTTATAACTAATGTAAACAGGGTCCTTTTCTCTGAACTATTTCATCTCTTTGTTGCATCTTTGTTATGTGGTTTATACTATCTGGTCTTTAATTATACAGCATTCTTGCATACAAATGTAAACAGATTATCAAAATCACAATGTTTGAATTAGTTAGTCAGTATATAATACTGAGTCGTTCCTGAACTTCATATCTGTAGCTAGTATTTAACAAATTTTATTGTAAATTTAACTGCTGACTAAAAATGTCTGAAAAAATTATACGAGAAGTTTAACATTCTCCTTATAAGGTGAACAGAATGTTGCCTTTATTAGGAAAACTTAATACAAGTGGCTTTTTGTTATTTTGCACATGGCATAGTAAAATAATGGTTTATAAACTATTGTTTTAACCAGGAAAAAAAATTTGCAATTTTATGACTGAGGAAAGAGCAGACAGAAATGAAGAGTTGTACTCCAAGTTAATCACAGTACAGAGGCAAGCATGTGTAAAGGAACATCCAGGCTTGTAATATTAAAAAAAAAAAAGTTCTAGTGCTACATTGCAAATGGTTGCATACTGGAGTTGCAGAACATGACACTGCTACAACAATGACCAACTGGAATACCTTAGGATGGGATAAAGGGCATGACTGTAGGACATCTTGTAGGAGCGAAAAGTAGCTAATGAACTTGGAGTACATGGAGTCAGACGCTCTGCAGAACAAGAACAAGTCTGCTGTGAATTGAGTAATTGTGGTAGGGGTCCAGCTGCTCCCCGATATGTGAGGAGGCAGTATTATTGACTGGGCAGGATATGCTCCAATCATCCCTCTGACTGGTGAGGAAGCAGAGTGTTTGATGTTATTATAATCTAAGCAGTGGATGTGTCTGCATCAGGATTTACCCACTATTGGTGTGGTTTGATCACAAAGGCAAAGCTCAAGTAATTAAACAAAGCCAACCATGGGTACTTGATATACCCACACCTAGCAGTGGATTATTGCTATTATACAATGATATTGTTTAAGAAACAAATTGCTTACCTTTTTATATAATGTCTTTGCATAAGGGCACTGAAGTGTGCCTTTGTATTTATCCTTTTTTATTGACATACTTAGCATGCATGGGATTTATGTCCCCACACGCACACAGTACATCAGTACAGTGCAAGAGAAGCAATGGAGAAGAGAGAATCTACTTTGCTGTTTTTTTCTGTTCACATTTTACAAGGGATGCAAATATAAGGAAAATCAGGCACAGTCCTCTCTCATTATTTTTGAGACTGCGCCTGATTTTTCTTTTATTTTGCACTGGGAATGCACCAGATTTTTCTTTTATTTTGCACTGTTCCTCTGCATATTCCAATAGATAGTCTGGCCACTTAATGGTACTTCAGTGGCCTAATTTTATTCTATTGGCATATGCTCAATTTACAGTGGGCACCCTGATTGGGTTGTCCAATCAGCAAGCTCACTTCTGAATACAAATGAGTCCTCATTGTATAGTAGTGTTGAAGTAATGTTAGTAAATGCAGATAATAAACAACCTGCAGATGTGTTAAATTGGGCACAGTGCACTTTTGAGGTCTGGATGTTTATTTTTAAAGCTGCTTAAATCTAGCCTGCATTTCCTTTTGGAAATAACTATGAATCAAAATGTTATATGGCAGTCTCTAAGACATTTGAGTAATGTCCTAAAGAAGTGAAATCATTTTATGGAAGAATAGAGCTGTACTTACTTTTCTCAGATGGAAGTAGCTTATAAGCATTTAAAAAAATTTTCTTTGATGCAGTGATTTGTCACAGAGTGATGTTATGCTTGAATCTGTAAGATACAAGAGGAGAGTCAACAAAGGCTCTGTGTCTGCTGTAAATGTACTAATGCATTCTTGCCACTGCATGCTTTATAAGGAGTTTATGAATAGACTGATTGTCATGTAGGTTAATTAGGTGATCCACAAGAGTCAAAATATGTGTCACAATCGATGTGGGAAGCTTGTCCGTTATGCCAGAAGCTCCGCACACTCACATCATACTTATACTTACTACAAAATTGTAGCACTTTAGTTTATGTTCTGGTAGTGGTGGACCTCGTGGTTGATAAAGTCTCAGATACCCTAGCTACACCCACAGGAAGGATAATAGAAGACAACCATTTGGTGATGATGATACATATCAGAGATATTTGTATAAGTAGACCACAACAGTTCCACTTCCAGCTTGCTATTATTTAAAACAGTAGATATGAGCCATTATGCAAGCAGTATCCAAAGTTGGAACCATCTGGCTTCTGAAGAACATGGACTCATCTGGACATGGCTTAATCTAGCACGTGATCTATGTTGTTGATCCAGACTGTGTAGGTTACAAGTTTTTACATTATAAAACATCTGCTGCTTTTGAACAACCCCTGATTTTAACTAATTTATTTTATTTTACATTTGTTGACCGGGATAGTCTGACTGGATGCATGTCCATTTTCAGCGGAGGCCCGGGGAGAAAAGCTCCAAGAGTAAGCAGATACAGCATTACATAATACCAGCATTACATATTACAAACAGACTATTTGCAGAGATTATATAAGTAAGCAAGTTAAACAAGTTCCACAGGTTAGAGTTAATCCCGAGCATAAATCAGGATTAAATGAAATTACACAGTAAACTGGTTAACAGATTTTTACACATTCTAGAGAGAGTTAGCCAGGCTTGATACAATGACATAGCCAGTTAAGTGACAAATGTTGTTTGAGTCTAGTTTTAAATTGACCTAAGGTGGAAAGTAAGGTAATGTAAAGTAAGGTAACTTAGGATATGTTCAATGCAAACAATATTTGGAACTGTTTTTGTTATCACTACACCATGGGTGCATTATAACCATTAAATAAATGTATCAAATATATCATAACTATGTTATGTAATATGATTTTTATATATGTGTGTGTGTGTGTGTGTGTGTGTGTGTACATAAACTACTGAAGCACACAATGACAATTAGAATCAAATGAGTCCATATATAGAGAAGTGAATCGTGACATCCATGTTGAAAAGATGTAATAAAGGGTTATAATCAAAGACCCAATCATAAGTCTTTGTAGTACATGGAGCTTTATCTGCTCTGTGTACTACCAATTACTGGGAAGGAAAACGGTTCAAAGTGTTGTACTTGTTTTTAAAACCAATAAAGCATGTAGGATGTGATGTCAAACTTACCTTACTTGATTAAGAATTCTGGGGTGACATACGATGAAAATTAGGGACAGTTTTTAAATATTCCTCTAACTTACTTATAAAGTTAATAGAACAAGCATTTTGTATCAATATGCCATTTTCTGGACAAAACTATATGTGAAACTCTAATTTTGGCACTGACTATGATCTTCTATGATTCACCAGGAAATAAAAAGAATTGAAGGACAGAGCAAAAACTTAGGAATAGTTGAGAAATGGATGCAGATTCTATCTCACATAAAGCTTCAAGTGCATACTTCTCTGAAAAAGGCATGACCTCCAGAATAAGAAAATAATGCAAATGTTTCTTCCACTTCTTAAGTGTCCTTGGATGACAACTGCATATAAGACTAGTGAGAATTATGGGTCTTTAATTTCCAGGGTCTGTAGATGGCAAACCTTTGTGCAGACTGATGACTATTGCTGATCTCCATTAGTGAGGCATGAAGCCAGTTTGGAGGCTACGGTTAAATAGCAATTCCAGAAGGTCTGATAAGTCAGGGTTCATGCTGTTTAGAAAGCATTCTATGATGCTCTGTATGTTTTATTTTATCTATATTTTACATCTGTTTACAACGGTATTGCACTGATCACAACTGACTATTTTCAGGTTCTGGTCTGGTGAAATAATTCACAAAGAATACAGAATGCAGTAAGCTATACATATCAAGAACAGAAATACAAAGTATAACAAAACAGTACAGTAGCATTTAAGAGATGTAGCAACAATTAATAAACAAACTCACATTTTGCGTGATTATACTTCTGGTTTACATTATGGTGGAAATGCTGTGGGGAATAAGTGTGAGGGTAGGGAAGGATGGTAAGGTGGCATCAAGCAGTGTTAATAGCTGAAAAGGAATAAAGTAAGAGGTTGTGAGGCCTTGGGTGACATGGCCTGCTGTGTGACAAATGCAATTTAATTTGGAATTAAGGAATTTTTTAAATTCTGGGTGGGGAAGGAGGATTATGGTTCCTTTAGGTGGGGGGAAAGGGGGTCCAGAATTCCCATAGTTTAGGAGCAAGGATAGAGAAAGATTGATTGGTACGGTGTAGCCTGGTTTGTGGGATTGTACTGGGATGGCTATTTGGGAGAAGTGTCTAAGGTTGTAGTGTTTGTGTTTAGTATAAAGTTTGACAGCTAGTGGTAGGATTTGTAATGACACAAGTTTGAGTGGCCTTTTATGGTTGAAATGTTCTGAATTGGGCAGTTTGTCATTATAGGTTTGTATGTTTTGTTTCACTGCTTACTGGAAAAATGTTCAAAACTTTTAGTTATGTACTCACCATAACTTCAGATGTTTGGGATCCATCTCACCTACATTCTGACTGATGGGTTCGGAGCCGATCCCTCGGCTCCGACTCGGCACGCTTATGCCAAAGAGCGAAGTCTCTTATTGGCTGAGCTTACTATATCCCAGGATGCACCACTACCAGTCCCCCAGATCTAGTTTGTCCGCATACATACACAGACACACATGCTGCTTATATAACATCGTCAGATGAAACAAGATAAAGGAAAAAACAGTAGAACTCAAAACCGTTCAATCTCTTCTGATCTCCAAGGCAGGGGGATGGAGGGTGGGTATTAGGAATGTAGGCGAGATGGATCCCAAACATCTGAAGTTATGGTGAGTACATAACTAAAAGATGTTATGTGATCCTATCTCGCCTACATTCTGACTGATGGGACAGCGTCCCTAGCACCTGAATCCTGGGTGGCTCACTGGAAAACACTCCTGAGTACCGTGGAACCAAATGATGCTCACCCTTTAGATGCCACATCCAATTTATAGTGGGAAATGAAAGTGTGCGGGTTGGACCAAGTAGCCGCAGCACAAATCTCAGAAATAGCAAGCTTGGAATGAAAGGCAATAGAAATAGCCATAGCTCTGGTCGAGTGAGCTTTGATAGATGTTGTAAGTTGCTTATTTGAAGAGGAATAAGCCTGAGTTATGCAATCTCTAATCCATTTGGAGATAGTAGCTTTAGTGATGGTTTTACCCAATTTATTATCTGCAAAGGACACAAACAACTGGTCTGATTTTCGAATTTGTTGAGTCCTGTCTAGATAGAAGCGCAATTGCCTGTGAACATCCAATTTATGAAGGGTGTATTCCGCTTCGTTGGAGAATTTTGGAAAGAAAACTGGTAGCTCTAGAGATTGTTGGAGACAGAGATTAGAACAAACCTTTGGAACAAAAGATGGGTTAGGCCTAAGTGATACTCTATCCTTGTGAAAAATCAAGTACGGTGGTTTGATAGATAGGGCTTGAAGCTCTGAAACTCTTTTTGCAGAGGTAATTGCAACTAAGAAGGCAGTTTTCCAAGACAGGTATTTTAACTCACATGTAGCAGCCGGTTCGAAAGGGGAAGATGTTAAGGCACGAAGTACCAAATCAAGATCCCACGGAGGCGCAGGGTGATAAACTGGTGGTCTTAACAGCCCAGCACCTTTAATGAAGGTTTTACATAATCTGCTGCTCATCAACAGTGGATCCATGGATTCGTGGAATTTGGAGATAGCCGCTAGTTGGACTTGAATAGTAGAGACCGAAGATCCTTGATTAAACAGGGATGTTAAAAATTTCAAAACCTCTGGTATCGGGGCCGTGATAGGGTCTAAGCCCCTGAGTTGAGCCCAGATAGCAAACCTCTTCCACTTACTGAGGTACAATTTTTTAGTGGTGGGTTTGTGGGCCGAAGATAAAATGTGAACAACTTCCGGGTCTAAAATGTGATTTCTGACTAAAGTCGGAAGTGGAGGAGCCAAGCTGTCAATTTCAACGTGTGAAGGGACTGGTGTTGTAGTCCCGATTGATGAATCAGCAGATCCGGAGTTAGATCCAACAACCAAGGATCGTCCACCGCATGTTTCTTTAGGTAGGGGAACCATACCTGACGAGGCCAGTGCGGAGCAATTAGTATCATTGTGGACCCCAATTGAGAAGCTTTCTGGATGACTTTGGGGAGAAGTGGGACCGGAGGAAATGCATAAAGTAGCCCTGTTGGCCAAGGTTGGGTTAGAGCATCCGTAGCTGCCTCCCCCTGACGTGGAGTCAAGGAGAAGAACCTTTTGCACTTTGTGTTTTGTGGTGTTGCAAACAGGTCGCAGCACGGTGTCCCCCATCTTCTGAAAACCTGAGCTGCTACTGTTTCGTTCAGGGACCACTCGTGAGGAGAGAGAATTGTCCTGCTTAATCTGTCTGCCAATATATTGGATTTCCCTGGAATGTGGGTCGCTACCAAGAAACGGTTGGTAGCTACAGCCCATTCCCACACCCTCATGGCCTCTCTGCAAAGGGGGTAAGATCTGGTCCCTCCTTGTTTGTTTAGATACCAGACCACCGACATGTTGTCTGTGTGGATAGCAATAATGCCTTGAGGGAGAAACTTGTGGAGGGCCTGTAGGGACAGAAGTACAGCCCTCATTTCCAATACATTGATATGGAGAAAGGTTTCGTCTGGAAGCCAGGAACCCTGAACTAACCTGCCCAGACAATGCCCCCCCCACCCTGTCTGGGAGGCATCCGTCGTCAGGGTGGCCACGGAGGGGATAACAAAAGGTCTTCCCTGATTCAGATTGGATGGCTGAAGCCACCAGCGGAGGTCCCGTTTGCACGTTTCTGTAATCAGAATGGGGTGATTGAGGGGGAGATTCTGAAAGGACCATTGTGTCGATAACAGCCACTGAAGAATCCTCATGTGCAATCTTGCAAGTGGAACTAGGAGAACCGTGGCAGACATCAAACCTAAAAGTTGCAGGACCATCCTGGCTGGGGCTTTGGATCTTGGAAGCAGGGCTTGAACTTGACTTTGTAAAGTTTGAATCCTTTCGGTAGGAAGAAAGACGCGCATCAATTTTGAGTCTATCTCTGCTCCTATGAATCTTATGCGCTGAGAGGGCAGCAAGACAGACTTTGACCAATTGAATGTAATTCCCAGGGTAGCACCCAGGGAGATGGTGGCTTTGAGGTTGTCTATTAGTAGATGCCTGGTGGTGGCAGTCAGGAGCCAGTCGTCCAGATAGGGAAACACTTGGAATCCAAGACTCCTCAGGTGAGCAGTCACTACTGCCAAACACTTGGTGAACACCCTGGGGCTGTGGTGAGACCAAAGGGCAGTGCACAAAATTGGAAATGACTGTCTCCCAGGCTGAAGCACAGATACCTCCTGGACGCCTGATGTATCGGTATGTGATAATAGGCGTCCTTGAGATCTATGGAGCACATCCAAACATCCTTCTCCAACAATGGGAGAATGGATTGTAAAGTGACCATTCAGAATTTGGACTTCATGACGGACTGGTTTAGTTTGCTGAGATCCAATATTGGTCTCAGGTCCCCTGTCTTTTTTGGCACTAAAAGAACCTTGAGTAATTTCCGGATCCGATCTGGTCTGTGGGGACCGGTTGGATGACTCCTTTTTCTAGCAGCTTTGACGCTTCTGCGGCTGCAATTTCCCTTTGACTGGGTGGTGGGTCCGGGATTTTTGGACGGTGGGGGTGAGTGTGTGAAGGGAATGGTGTAACCTCCGGCAATAATCCGAAGCACCCATCTGTCCTGAGTGATAGACTCCCAGGCTTTTAGGTGCTTGGCAAAACGGCACCCGACTGGCTCCGGAGCAGCACAGCCGGGCAATCCCTCATGAAGTGTGGGAGGTTGAAGAGCCACGAAAGGACTCGCGGTCTCCAGAATTGCGGGGCCCTCTGCCGCCTCTGGGACGGCGTCTCCCAGAAAAATTTCCCCGTCCTCTGCCTCTGGAAGGGGAATCTTCCTGCTGTTGAGGAAAAAACTTCTGTGATTTGCGGAACCACATCTTCCCTCCTCTTTTAGCCTTGGGATAAGGCCGAAAGGGAGTGGAATAACGTGCACCTACGGCAGATAAAGTTTTTCCCTCTTGCTCACAGCGGGTAAGAGTGTCTTTAACCTTAGGTCCAAACAAAGAGGACCCATCAAAGGGAGCGTCGGCAAGGGAAGACCTGAAGGCCTCCGCAAAATGACACAAACGGAGCCAGGCTTGTCTCCGTAGAGCCACGCCTGTGCCTGCCGCTCTGCCCGCCTTGCCGCATATGAAATGAGCCTCATGGACGAGTTAGAAATCGAGGTAAGGATAGCCAACTGAGAGCTAACCGACTGGGCTAGCTGCTCAGGTAGGTTACCCGAGAGGGAATCTGACAGCTCCTTGACCAGATCCCTCTGTAGCCTGGTAAAATGTGCCAAATAATTCAGGGACCTTAGTGTAAAGGCCGCTGAAGTCAGGGTGCGCTTCCGCATCGTCCATGCTCCTAGACTCCTTATTAGGAGGATGGACGGACGTTGAAGCCTCTGCCACGTCCTGTTGTGTAGCAGATGCCACCACCATGGCATCTACAGCCACGCCTTTGTCAAGAACTCCTTCTCGGGTGGGGCAGACAAAAATTTGTTAGGCGAAGGCACTGGTTCCACAGTATCTGGATGTTCCCACGCCCTCGACAAACCAAATCCAGGAGCTCGTCAAGGGCGGAGACACCCAGGAGGCGGAGGGCTGAGCCCCAAAGGCCTTGAGAAGCACTGACTCATCAGCAGAGGGGGGTTTGGATATCCAGCCGCCTCATTGTTTGAGGATCTCTAAAATGTCTGCGAATGAGACATCATCCGAGGACGACTTCGGGGACCCCTCTGCATCATCTAGATCAGTGTCCGATGTAAGAGACTCGGGGGAGTCCACGTGCTTCCTCTTGCACGATCTCTTCCTTGGGGGCTCCTCTGAAGACAACTCCGAAGCACCCTCAGGAGGAGGGGAACCCCCAGTGGGGGTAACCTCAGGCCCCGGGGCTCCGCTGTTTAAGGACAGGGGAACTGCCAAAGACCCAGTCTCCACGCCCAGGGAAGGTGCCGGTAAAGCCGGAGAGATGGCCGAAGAAGACTTGGCCAAGGCACTCCTCATAGCTCTGAAAGCCGGACCCCCAGAATCCTGGGAGTGTCCGGTCCCCGGAGCCATGATAGCAGACGGAAGTCCCGCAGCCGAAGCACCGAGAGGGAGGCTCGGAACCGACAGCATAGGTCCCGAAACGTCACCCCCGGGTCCAGCCGAAGAAGTCCGCGTGCCAAACTCGGACCCGAAGGCCGGGGTTAGAGCAAGGGTCGGAGCCGACCCTAGGATCTCCACCGGCTCCAACAGCACCTGCTCCGACGGAGCCGAAGTGGTTGGAGGAGGAATGGCAATGGCACGGGCACGGGCATGGGCTATCGGCTCCGAAGCCAACTGGGTCGGAGCCGAAACAAATTTTTGAAAGACTGGGGACTGGAACAGTCTTTGGAGCACCCTGTCTATGTCCGAATCTGACATCCTCTATGACCTAGAGGATACTGAACGGGTTCGAGTTGGCCTCTCCAACGGCCCCAAGGGGCTAGGGGACCGGCTCTGAGGCGACTCGATGACTATCGGCGCCGAAGGAATACCCAAACCAGTTTCCATCGGTGCCGAGGAGGACTCAGGCGCCGAGGAGGAAGTGTCTGAGCGGACAACCTTCATCGGCTCCGAGATCAGTGGAGCCGATGAAGGTGACCCGCCTCTCGATGCCCCAGCCATCGGCTCCGAAGCCAGAGGAGTCGAGACTGGAGGCATCGAGGCAGACCGTTCCGCCCTCGGCTCCGAAGTCCTTGGAGCCGAAGGAGAAGCCTGCCTATGTCTTTTGGCGGTCGGGTCCGACGGACTGGTCGGAGCCGACGCCCTTTTCTTTTTAGCAGGAGAAGGAGAGGATGCTAAAGCTTCTTCAAAAGAGGGTTTTATAAGGCCTTTCAATATAAGCTTATTTTTCCTCTCTTGGAGGACCCTCGAGGAAAAAGTGTGACACACGCTGCAGGACTCCTGCAAATGTTTGGCGCCCAAACAATATACACACAGAGAGTGGTCATCCGTGATAGACATTTTAAAACTACATTTAGTGCACTTCTTGAAGCCCGAAGGCCTAGGTGCCTGAGACATTATAAGTAAATTTAAGTACTCTCTCACAGACAAACTTAGTTAGAAGACTGACCCCACAAGATTAACTTGCCGTTCACAACGATAGCCACAATAAAATAAGGCCAATTGAACAACAGTGAACAACTGTATAAATGAAATCAAGAACCCCTAAGGTTTTTAAAAGGGATTAATCAACAGGAAAGGCCCTACGGACCAAGGGAGCCTGTAACCAGAACAAATATCAATCACACACAAATTTTCCACAGAAAAGTTGTCAAACACACACAACAGCACAGAGTAGCCGTTAAAACAGCTTTTTGTTAAGAAATTAGCAAATTTCTGACAGAAAAAGTTAGTGAAAAGACACTACTTAGCTCAGCCAGCTCGAGACCACGTCTTTGCTAGTTAGCGGCAAACGAGATCTGGGGGACTGGTAGTGGTGCATCCTGGGATATAGTAAGCTCAGCCAATAAGAGACTTCGCTCTTTGGCATAAGCGTGCCGAGTCGGAGCCGAGGGATCGGCTCCGAACCCATCAGTCAGAATGTAGGCGAGATAGGATCACATAACATCAGGTAGTTATGTACTCACCGTAACGCTCGATGTATGTGGTCCATCTCGTCTCACATTCTTTACTCACGGGTTCGGAGCTGAGAATCGGCTCCGACTCGGCCAACTTATTTCTCTAGCATGAAGTCTCTAATTGGCTGGGCTAACCCGGTATCCCAAGATGCACCTCGCCCTAGCCCCAGATCTAGTTTGCAGCCATTCCAGTCACACCCCATACACAACCACCACTGGAAGGAGCTCCAGCCAGAAAGGAAAGAAAAAACAACTGACATTGAAGGGTTCTCAGAGCCAATTTTCCTCCAAATCCTACAGGAAGGGGGCAGGTGGGAGAGTACGTGAGAATGTGAGCCAAGATGGATCACATACATAGAGCGTTATGGTGAGTACATAACTACCTGATGTTATGTGGTCCTATCTCACCTACATTCTTTACTCACAGGACAGCATCCCCAGCACCTCTATCCTGGGCGGCTCATAGGAAAATACTCCTGAGAACCATGGAACCAAAGGAAGCCCGGCCCCTAGAAGCCACGTCCAACTTGTAATGAGTAATAAAGGTGTGAGGAGAGGCCCAGGTGGACGCAGCACAAATATCATCCAATGAAAGCCTGGCATGGTAAGCTATTGATGTAGACACTGCCCTGGTAGAGTGAGCTTTGACGGGAAAAGGTAAATTTCTGCCTGCTGACGAAAAGATAAAGGAAATACAATCTTTGATCCATTTAGAAATTGTGCTCTTGGAAACAGGACAACCTGTTCTGTTTTCTGAGAAGGACACAAACAGTTGATCAGACTTCCATGCTTAGTCCTGTGTAAGTAGAATCTTAGTTGTCTGTGCACATCCAACTGGTGAAATCTAAACTCTGCTTTATTGGAAAAGTTTGGAAAGAACACTGGTAACTCAATAGACTGATGAAGATTAACAGTGGATGACACCTTAGGAAGGAAGGACGGGTTAAGTCTCAGGGAAACTCTGTCCTTATGAAAGTTCAAATACGGAGGTTTAATGGACAAAGCTTGAATCTCTGATACTCTTCTGGCCGATGTAATGGCTATTAGGAAATCCGTCTTCCAACATAGAAATTTTAATTCACAGGTGGCAGCCGGTTCAAAGGGCGGTGAAGTGATTGCTTGTAACACAAGGTTTCGATCCCATGGCATGACAGGTTCTGAAACAGGAGGGCGAAGTAACCAGGCACCTTTCAAGAAGGCCTTACAGAGTTTATGGCCCATAAGAGAAGGCTCACAAGATGTATGAAAATTGGAAATTGTAGCCAGCTGCACCTTAATGGTAGCAGGCACGGAGCCCTGTCGGAAAAGCATGGCTAAAAAATCTAAGACCGAGGGAATTGAGGCTGTGAAGGGGTCCAAACCTTGGGCCTGAGCCCAAATGGAGAATCTCTTCCATTTGCTGGAATAAAGCCTTCTGGTGGAAGACTTATGAGACGAAGACAAGATGTGTACCACCTCAGGTGAAAAAGAATGTCGTCTAACTAGTGATGGAAGTGGAGCAGCCAGGCTGTCAACCTGAGGGTTCGCAGGGAGGGATGGAGCTATCCTGACATGTGAGTCAGTAGGTCTGGCATTGGGTCCAGGGTCCAAGGACCGTCCACTGCATACTGCTGAAGAAAGGGGAACCATACTTGTCGAGGCCAGTGTGGAGCAATTAGAATCATTCTGCTTCCCAAGGATATGGCTTTCTGAATCACTCTTGGTAACAGAGGAAACGGAGGGAAAGCATAGATCAGATTGGGGGGCCAATCGTGGACTAGAACATCCCTGGGTGACTCCCCCTGTGGGGGTATCAGTGTGAAGTACTTGCTGCATTTGGCATTGAGAGGGCTGGCGAAGAGATCGCAGCAAGACTGACCCCACCTGTTGAAAATTTGAACTGCCACTCGGTTGTTCAGGGACCACTCGTAAGGCATCAGAATATCTCTGCTCAGCCTGTCCGCTATCACGTTGGTCTTTCCCGGAATGTGCATTGCCACTAAAAACCATTGGGAAGACACTGCCCAATGCCACACTCGCATGGCCTCTCTGCAGATGGGATAAGACTTGGTTCCCCCCCTGCTTGTTCAGGTACCACACCACAGACATGCTGTCCGAGTGAATTGCAATCGTTCCCAGAGGAAGACAGCTTTGGAGTGTCCGCAATGCTAGTAACACCACTCTCATCTCTAGAACATTGATGTGCGGGTGTACCTCGTGATCTTGCCACGTGCCTTGGACCGTCCTGCCAAGATAATGCCCCCCACCCCATCTGCGAGGCGTCCGTGGTCACCATGGCCACTGGAGATATAGGAATCAAACTCCTCCCCTTGTCCAGATTGGTGGAACATAGCCACCAGTGGAGGTCCTGTTTGCACCGTTCCATGTGAAGTATCAAGTGGGAAAGAGGAAGTTTCTGAAAGGACCATTGGGCCGAAAGGAGCCACTGTACGATCCGCATGTGTAACCTGGCTAGAGGCACCAGCATGATGGTGGCAGCCATGGATCCCAGGAGCTGGAGAACTAACCTGGCCTGAACTCTCCTGAGGGGCAACAATGCGTGAATCTGAGACTGCAGCACTCTTATCCTCTCTTGTGGCAGAAAGGCCCACATTTGAATAGAGTCCAGCTCTGCACCTATAAAAACAACACGCTGTGAGGGCAGCAAGGCAGACTTTTCCCAGTTCAAGGTAATTCCTGGTTGTTGACAAAGTGTAATGGTAGCCTCCCTTGCTTGAATGAGTAGATGCCTGATGGGGGGCGGTGAGAAGCCAATCATCCAGATATGGAAACACCTGGAATCCCCGACGTCTCAGGTGAGCTGTCACCACTGCCAAACACTTAGTAAACACCCTGGGGGCTGTGGTGAGACCAACGGGCAGGGCACGAAACTGGAAGTGTCTGGCTCCCAGCCGGAAGCTAAGTGACTCCTGGATGCCTTGTCCATCTTGATGTGGTAGTAGGCATCCTTGAGATCGATGGAGCACATACTCCTTTTTCCAGCAAGGGAAAAATGGACTGAAGAGTGACCATTCGGAACTTGGACTTCAGAACATAGTGATTCAATCGGCTGAGATCCAGAATGGGTCTCCAGGTCCCCTGTTCTTTTTGGCACCAAAAAGAGTCTTGAGTAAGTTCCTGATCCGGTATGGTCTGAGGGGACTGGTTGGATGACTCCTTTTTCTAGCAGCTTTGAAACTTCTAGTGCTGCTTGATCCCGTTGACTGGGTGGAACGTCCAGGATTCTTTTGACTGGAGGGGGTGTTGATAAAAAGGGAATAGTGTAACCACCGGTAACTATTCGAAGCACCCAACGATCCTGGGTGATGCTTTCCCAGGCTTCTGGATGCAACGAAATTCGGCCCCCGACTGGCTCTGGAACAGCACAGTCGGGCAACACCTCAGGAACGCTGAAAGGAAGACCCGCAAAAGGAATCGCAGTCTCCCGAGTTGCGGGGGCCTCCTCTGCCTTTAGGACGGCATCTTCCAGAATAATTCCCCCCTCCTCTGCCTCTGGAGGGGGACTCACCTTGAGCGGCAGGGAAAGACTTCTGTGACTTCTTGAACCACATTTTCCCTCCTCTCTGAGCCTTGGGGTAAGGCCTAGAAGGAAGAGAGAAACGGGCCCCTATGGAAGATACGGTTTTCCCCTCCTGTTCGCATCTGGTGAGGGTGTCTTTCACTTTGGTCCCGAAGAGTGAGGACGCATGAAAGGGGGTGTCAGTGAAGGAAGACTTAAAGGCCTCCACGAAATGACACAGGCGCATCCAGGCTTGCCTTCTGAGAGCTACACCTGTGCTAACTACCCTACTCGCCCCTTCACCTGCATAGGATATGAGCCTCATGGACAAGTTGACAATGGAACCAAGGGTAGACAACTGGGCGTTAACAGTCTGCGCTACCGCCTCAGGCATGTTACCCGTCAGAGTGTCTCCTAGCTCCATAAGGAGATCTCTCTGGAGCCGAGTAAAATGACAAAAGATAATTCAGCGACCGCAAAGTAAAAGTCGCTGAAGACAGGGTACGCTTCCCATACTGGTCCATACTCCTGGACTCCTTGTTAGGAAGATGGAAGGAAGAAGAAGCCTCTGCAACTTCCTGCTGAGTGGCTGCCACCACCACCAAGGCATCTACGGAAACCCCTTTGGTCAGGAACTCTTTCCCCGGGGGAGCAGAAAGAAACTTATTTGGACATCTGGGCACCGGTTCCATGGAATCAGGGCTCTCCCACACCCTTCGACAAATCAAATCTAGGAGTTCATCGAAGGGTGGAGACACCCAGGAGGCGGAGGGTTGAGCTCCGAAGGCCTTGAGGAATACCGACTCCTCCTCAGAGGGGGGTCTTGGATGGCCAGTCACCTCTCTGCCTCAAGATCTCCAGGATGTCGGAGAAAGAGACATCATCGGATGACTTGGGGGACCCCTCTGACTCATCGAGGTCGGTATCGGAAGTGAAGGACTCATCCTGGGAGTCTATGTGCTTCCTCTTGCACAACTTCTTTCTAGGGGTTCCTCAGGCACCAACATTGAGGGGCCCTCAGAAAGTTGGGGACCGCTCATGGGGGTATCCTCAGACCTTCGGGCTCTGCCATCCACGGATAGGGGGGTGTCAGAGGCTCTAGCCAGGGTGTAGGGGGAAGGAGTGACCGATCCGGGTGATGTAACTGACAATCTGGCCAGTGCACTCCTCATGGACTCAAAGGCAGGTCCCCCCGAATCAGAGGACTGACCCGTCTCCGAAACCACAACCGGAGTAGGGGTTCCCCGAGCCGATGCACCAAGAGGGAGGCTCGGAACACACAAAAGTCCCGAGGTTTCCCCCTCGGGTCCGACTGAGGAAACCAGAGTACCGAAACCAGAGGACGGAGCCGACATGGTTGGAGCAGACGTCGGCTCCGATAAACTCGCAAGGGGTATCGGAGCCGACAAGAGAACATCACTCGGCACGGAGCACTCCGGCTCTGAAGACACAGGGGTGCTCGGAGGAGGAATCATCAGTACAAGAATAGGGACAGGCTCCGGAGCCGACTGGGTTGGAGCCGAGAACAATTTTGCTAACACCGGCGACTGCAGGAGCCTCAGGACCACCCTATCCACATCCAAATCAGACAGCCTAGAGGATTTAGAGGAACTAGAAGGAGATCGGGATCTCCTACCCGGAGACTCATTCCTAACATTGGGTGACCGGCTCCGAATAGGTTCCAATAATATCGGGGCCAAGGTCGACTTCAGCACAACAGATACCTCTCCTGAGGCCCCGAGGACAAGGGAGCCGAGGAGGCTGTATCCACTTTCGAAACCTTCTCCGGGGGCTCCGAGGCACCTCTCCTCGACTAGTTTAGACCAGTTTACAGGCATTGCTGTATTCTGGGCTGTGGTGTAGTTCCTGTGTTGTCCATTACCTTACTTGGATAGAAGGAAGTTTCTTTGCTCACCAGTTGGAGTGGGGAGCCTTGAGCAGCCTACCTGTCCCTGTAGGAAGTGACCTCAGCACAAGAGCTGTAGTAATTGGTTGTTTTGGACCATTTCTAGCTCTTTTGAAGTTCCCCATTTAAAATCCACCTCTGGGCGTTTTTTTCTGGCTATACTACTCAGACAAGCTCCTCGTGGTCCTGCAGAGTGGTCCTAGCTTCAGAGAACTCAGAAAAGCGACTACTTTCTGGATTTAAGTATCTTTGCTGTTTTTTTACTTGAAATAGCTTCTCTAGCTTACCCTAAACAAGCTTAAACTGTTTTTTTTAGCTGTTTGCTGCATTATTTTAATATCTGCACTTAAAGTTACATTTTAGTTGAATTTGATCGAAAGTTTGTTTGTTTGTTTAATTTAACTGTTGAGGCTGCCCACTAAAGTGTGCAAGCCTGTGTAACTGATTTATTACTGTCTCTGCATTTTCTGTGTGTTTCTATGTAAAAACAAAAAAAACAAAAAAATAATCCTTGTTTTCCTGCCTCTCCTCGACTAGTTTAGACCAGTTTACAGGCATTGCTGTATTCTGGGCTGTGGTGTAGTTCCTGTGTTGTCCATTACCTTACTTGGATAGAAGGAAGTTTCTTTGCTCACCAATGGGAGTGGGGAGCCTTGAGCAGCCTACCTGTCCCTGTAGGAAGTGACCTTAGCACAAGAGCTGTAGTAATTGGTTGTTTTGGACCATTTCTAGCTCTTTTGAAGTTCCCTGTTTAAAATCCGCATTTGCACGGCTGTGCGCATAGCACAGTGCCGGTTAAACTTCTTCTGTCTCCGCCAAGTCTGCTCTTCAAATTTTCCCTTAAGGAAGCTCTACTCTTAGTATAATCAGACTACTCGCTATATTATAAGCCTAGCACTTGTTCTCAAAACTTCTCTACTAAGTAAGCACTCTCGTACTAAGTAAGCACTACATCCACCTACCACCCCTGTGAATATCCACTTCCCTTAAAGGCACAGCACTGCCTTATACTGTTCTAGCATGTCGAGTGGCAGATTTCTAGTGTCCACTCCAGTTCAGCTGGTAAATCTGGGTATCTTGAGACAATGCTACAATTGTCTCATGTACACAGACAACCCTCTCCTCCTCCCAACAAACACAAATACATGTGAGAGATGCAACTATATAGCCAAACTGGAGGCTGAACTCTCTCAACTCAGGGCTGGCATGACCAGACAGAAGGAGATGGTAACCACACACACAACAAACCCAGTCCCACATAGACCTACCACAACTGCAAACCAAACACATAAAAACACAAAGACATACTCGGAGGCTCTAATAAAGAACTTACCAAAACAACAAAGGCTCCCAAAGCAGACATCCAAAAACCCACCACCTCAAAACAAAACACATGCAACACATACTTCAATAAATCAGTGTGTCAATCAATCACAGCCCTTAAGGCCAAACACCATGCCTGATACACTAGTAATAGGTGACTCTATAGTCAGACACACTGATGTCCCGCTTATCAGGCTGAACAAGGAGAGGGTGACTGTGAGCTGCCTATCGGGAGCTAGGATCTGCCACATAACACACGCACTCAGGTCACTCCAAAGCAAGTACAAATATGACTCCGTCATTGTCCATGCTGGCGTGAATGACCTGAGACATACCTCCCTGGACTATATGAAAAGAGACATAGAGGAGCTCTCTGATTATGTAGCCCAGGCTGGTATGACTCTGACCCTGAGCAGCATCTTGCCCTCACCAAGAATGATGCCACAATACAAAGACAAGATGATCAGCTTTAATAATTGGCTCAAGTACTGGTGCCATTCTAAGGGGATCCAATGCCTGTCTGCCTGGGATGACATGTTGGACAAGCCACGCTGCTTCGCAAGGGACGGCTTGCACCTGTGACCACTGGGTTTCCGGATATTGGCTAAGGCTCTTGCCACCCCCATAGTGCCTTTTTTAGGCAAGGCTCAAAAGACAAACCCACCTCCTTAGAAAACAAAAATGGAAAAAAACTAAGGGTAATGCTGCTCAACGCCAGAAGTCTAAATCTCAAGATGCAGGCTCTCAATGCACTCCTCAGTATGGAGAACATCGACATCTGTGCATTAACTAAAACCTGGTTCAAGGCTCCTGAGAGCACCCCAGCGCTACCAGGCTATACCTCGTATCATGCTTTTCGGCCCCAATACCCGGGCCAAACCACAAAAGGAGGGGGAGTGTCCATATTCATCAAGGACACCCACACCTCCAGGTTAGTAGCAACACATGAAGCATCGGAGACCATACAGGTGCAACTAACCATAGGCAAAACTGCTATACAACTGGTAGCATGTTACAGACCACCCTCCCAATCTCAGGAACCCTACTCAGCCTTCCTGAAGACATTGGAGGATATGAATAGATCACAAAATACCATCATACTGGGAGACTTCAACTACCCAAACATAGACTGGGTACATTATTCTAGCCCTAACACCCTAGCCCAAAGGTTCCTGGAATTCATAAATTCAAATGCACTGGAACAACTAGTCACCTCTCCCACTAGGGGAGATAATATACTAGACCTGATCATCACAAACATGGGGACAAAATGCTCCACACCGGAGGTATACCCCTCACTAGTGAGATCTGACCACAAACTAATCACCATGGATATACATATCCCACCTCCACCCCCAGCACAAAAGACCACACTGAAAAACTTCTCAAAAGCAGACTTCACTCTTCTTAAGACTGAGATGGTATCCTTTAAGCCCACTGGGCCAGTGGATACCACGTCCCACAATGCCGAATCCTTCACAAATGCTTTCTATGGACATCTCCAAGAATGCATGGATCATGCAATCCCAAATAAATCCAAGTCCCTCTCCACTAAAGGCAAGCGTCCTGTCTGGTGGACCTCAGCCATTAACAAATTGTATAACAAAAGAAGGAAGCTACTGCACGACAGAGCAAAATCCCATAAAGGGAAGACATCTCTGATCAACACTAGCAGAAAACTACGTTCTCTCATAAAAACTTCCAAGGTCAACTTTGAGAGAAAAATCGCTAAGGACACTAAAGATAACCACAAAGCCTTCTTCAGCTATGTTAGAAACCTGGGCGGAAACCCTCAGATATGCTCAGAGTTAGTTCACAACAACAAAAAATACACACTGAACCCACAGATATTCCCGACATTCTGGCTGACAGGTTCAGTGCAAATTTCTCCCCTCCCTCACCCCCAAAAGAAGAAATACTTATCCCAGCTGAATGGAATCTCCCTGTCATCTCAGATGTCCAAGTGAGAGCCGCCCTCAACAAAGCTAAAAATACAGCATCAATGGGACCTGACGGTATCCCGGGTTGCGTGCTACGTGAACTCCAAGAGGAGCTAAACCCGCACATAAAAATGCTATTTAACCTTAGCCTTACTACAGGATATGTACCTGAACACTGGCGTACAGCAACAGTGGTCCCACTCCACAAAGGGGGTACCTCTACAGACCCTGGGAACTACCGCCCCATAAGCTTAACCAGCCTGGTCTGCAAAGCTATGGAAAGAATCATTATGGAACTCATAAACAGAGACATTGGGGACCTACAGACACTTGACCCCACCCAGTTCGGCTTTGTAAAGGGCAGATCCTGCCTTTTGAACCCGATTGACTTTTTCGAAACAGTCACTAGAGCCATTGATGAGGGCAAAGCAGTCCACACAGCCTACCTGGACTTGGCTAAGACCTTCGACACAATACCCCACTCAGGCATCATAGATAAGCTCAACAGCTTAAACGTAAACCCTTATGTCACTAGATGGGTTGCAAACTGGCTAAAGGACAGAACCCATAAAGTTAAAATCGCTGGAGCAATGTCAGACTCAAAGCCAGTCACAAGTAGTGTCCCACAAGGATCTGTCCTGGGACCCCTCTTGTTCGGCATTTATTTCTCAGATGTTAAAGCAAACATGGGAGGATTGTGGCTGACAAAGTTCGCAGATGACTGCAAACTAGGCGCCATAGTCGATACACCAGCGGACACATACATCCTACAAAAAGGCCTCACAGAAACGGACAACTGGTGCCGGAGACATGTCCTTAAACTAAATGCCAAAAAATGTATAGTCATCCCCTTTGGGAAAAACAAAGTACCCACAAATTATCACATAGACAGCAACCCACTGAGTACCGAAAAAGTAATCAGAGACCTAGGGACCCAAGTCGACAGCGACCTCTCATTTGACACCCACGTTGCCAAAGTGGTTAGAAAAACATTCTACCTTGCACACCTTATCATGAAGGGATTCACATCCAGATCCAAGAATGTCATTGTACCCCTATATTCCTCCCTCATCAGACCCATGATTGAGTACAATGCCCCATTTGGTATGTACCTCACCTGGCATTTGCAACAGCTAGAGAGACCACAAAAGTACCTCACCAAGAGGATCAAGGGTCTCCAACATATGTCTTATTCTGCCAGACTAAAGAAACTCCAGCTCTATTCAGTAGCATACCGCCTGCTCAGAGGTGATCTCTGCCTGACATACAAGGCCGTGTCCAATCAGGAACTGATGGACATGCTCCACCTCAAAAAATCCAAATCCATCAGAGCCACGAGAGCTAAAGACTTAAACCTCGGCACAAGTATGAAAAGGACATGCTGGAGGGATAGATTCATAACCCAGAGACTTCCCATGCTCTGGAACAAAATCCCAGTTCATGTTAGGCAGAGCCCCTCACTGACTCTCTTCAAGAGGAATCTTGATGAGTGGATGGGAGATCGTAAGTTTACCCCAGGGGTCACATCTGTGTCACTACTAGACAGGGGCACAGTAAACTAATTCTTTTATATAAGGGGACCTTCACTGTGTCACTACTAGTCAGAAGCACAGCATTCTAAATCTATTCTGTGCATTTTTTTGTACCATTTCATGGGGTGGCGAAAGCCACATCACTATGGCTAGGCTTACAAATGCCCCAGGGCAGATAGCCTAGTACTAAACTATGAAACTATGGAGCCGGAGATCTTTTCTTGGCCTTGGAAGTCTTAGACTTTGTACTAGAAGAAGAGTCTAAGGACTCCTCAAAAGAAGGCTTAACCAGCCCTTCAAAATCAGCTTATTTTTTCTTTCCTGCAGTACCCTCGGGCTGAAGGTGTGGCAAAAACTGCAGGACTCTTGCAGATGAATAGCACCAAGACAATAAACGCAGATAGAATGCCCATCTGTAATGGACATCTTGTAGCCACATTTTGAGCATTTTTTAAACCCAGAGGGTTTATATGCTCTTTCTGCTCTTTAGACATAGTAATTCACAACACCCACTCAACCAACGTTGACAGACACAAGAGGAAGGCGAGAAAAACCAAACTACTTACAGCCAAGAAAACTCTAATTTAAATGTTTCTTTGGTGCAGCAAGGAAATCTAACTACCGACCAAAAAATCAAACAAAACACAAGTTTACACAAAAAAAAACACAGGAGAGGACTAGGTCCTCTAATTTAAACGGGGCCTAGCCCGCCAAAACAGAGGGATACCCACAAAACACACCACTCGCTTACACAGCACACTCTCAATGAAAAAATAGCTATTAAAATAGCTTTTTACAAGAGAACAGACTGCTAAAGACTTATGAAAAGTTTTGAAAAAGGGTACTTAGCCACAGCCAAGCGAGACCACGTCCTAACTCTACAAGTGGCAAACAAGATCTGGAGCTAGGGCGAGGTGCATCTTGGGATACCGGGTTAGCCCAGCCAGTTAGAGACTTTGTGCTAGAGAAATAAGTTGGCCGATTCGGAGCCAAACCCGTGAGTAAAGAATGTAGGCGAGATAGGACCACATAACATCTATAAATTTAAAACACACTCAAACAAGTGGTGCTGTATAATACAAGGGATATAATTCAATTATATATTATAACTAATACACAATCAGGTGAATCAAAGAACTTTTGCATGGCTCTAACAAAGTGTGGAAGGAGCCTATTGCTTGAAAACAGCTCAAAGGTAAACAACCTGCCACTGGCCAGATGCATTTTCTTTGAATGTCGGTTTCAGTGCTATTTCAGTGAATGTGAGTTTTCAAAGGTAGAGAAACTTTAATGCTAAGTCTGTTTTCATTGTAAGATTATTGTTTTGTTTAGGTTTAGTAAATGTCTATCAGTGTTTGGGCTATAACATTTGAAATAAAAGTTGTAAATTAAATCTAAATGTCTGTAATCATTGCAGAAGTAAAGCATAAAACAGCATGCACACTGAGAGGTTTGAACAGTGTCTATGGCAAATGGGGAGAAATAGCCAAGTCATGGGACACTGGACTGGCTGCATGGGTGATGGGGGGGTTGCGGGCGTGGGGGGGGGGGCTCTCGGTTTGCACCCCGCCTGCAAAAATATCCTGCGGGCTCCCTTGTAACGATTGCATGACAAACTTGAAGCTGCACACTTTATATGTGTGGACTGATACTCTATGTTCCCTAAAATTAGCATATTGGTAGCCACAACACACTGAAGTGTGATTTGTGCATTAAAATCTACATTGTTGAGACAAGGAAAACTTGGCTTTCTCATATTCGACAGTAGTTCCACAATATAAGATTCAAGATTCACTTTATTGTCATTCAACCGCATGCACCCACAAGTGCGCAGCTAAATGAAATTTCGTTCCTCCAAGCTCAACATTAACCAACATTACATATAAAAACAAAACATTACACATTAACAAGAAAAAAAAAACAAAACAGCATGAGCCAACCGATGGTGCCAAAACTACAACCGCTGCAATTCAACTCCAGCACCAATACATTTCAGTTTTAGTCCAACTTCAGGCACAAAGATATCAGTTGCCGCATCCTCACATTCCGCTCAGCACCAGACAGAAACCAGCAATTTAAAAAAGCACTCCATAGATGTACTTTTACAGCCAGTCGAGAGCCCCCCCCACGTCCGCAACCCCCCATCACCCATGCAGCCAGTCCAGTGTCCCATGACTTGGCTATTTCTCCCCATTTGCCATAGACACTGTTCAAACCTCTGTGTGCATGCTGTTTTATGCTTTACTTCTGCAATGATTACAGACATTTAGATTTAATTTACAACTTTTATTTCAAATGTTATAGCCCAAACACTGATAGACATTTACTAAACCTAAACAAAACAATAATCTTACAATGAAAACAGACTTAGCATTAAAGTTTCTCTACCTTTGAAAACTCACATTCACTGAAACAGCACTGATCCCGTCCTCATCCTCAAGTCACCAGCCACTCTATCATCAGCACAGCTTCAAACATTGCCCATAACTTCCTCTCACCTCCATTCCAGATTCTCTGACCCAACAAGACACAATCCAATCTAAAAACTTGCTCAGGCAAACTCCGCATCCGCTTCTGTCACCAATGTGCCAACTCGCACTTAAGGCCCCACTTCATGTTCCAAGGAAAACCAAAACATCAGGACACGACGAACATCACAAACACAACCATTGGCACTGGACACACACCTAACCATATGAACAATATATGTAATGCACATATATATATATATATACATACATACATACACACACACACACACATATATATACACACACACGCACACACATATATATACACACACACACACACACATATATATATATATATATATATATATATATACATATAAATATACACACACACACACACAAATACAATATATACACAAGTCAGAAATTCAGAATATGTATGCATAATTGAGAAATCAGACATACAACCCCAGTCCCTATCACCCACAATTCAGTGGCAAGTCGACTGAGTGGCGAGAGAGCTATCCAAATACTGAAGACCTGCAGCAAAAGTTGAGAGAGCTGTCATCTTGCAATTAGGGAATACAGAAATACTCCACTGCGGGACTCACTTTCTCACCAGCTCAACTGCAGATGGACAGAAGGTGGATATCACAGCTGGACAGCTTCCAAAGCTTCAAGAAATCATCCACGCAACCAAACTGTTAGTTAGCTAAAACTGTGCTGACTAAAAAGACAATTTGTTTGCAAAGCCCTTCAGAGCTTCAGAGCTTTCATATCAACAGAAAGAGGGAGGCCAAGCCCTGAATGGACAATGCTAGGAGCAGCAAAAAAATAGGTGTCGACACCCTGGCATAAACTACACACCAAGAAACAAAAGGAATAGAGGGAGGGAATGGTTACTGCAACAGTGATCATTCAAACATCTACTGTTTTGATAAGATTACTTAAACAATTATAAGTTTATTTAAGCAATTGTACTATGTGTATAATATTGATCACAGTTACAAAAGCCTTAGCTGTATAAGTAGATTACCCTAACTTACTAGATTTGGGAAATGGAAGGGTGCAGGAGCCCCAGACGAATGATCCTATCAAAGCCTGATCTAGAACTAGAGAATAAAACTTGTAATGCTTTGTAAATGTATGAACAGAGGACCAAGTTGCTGATTCCAGAACACATCTAGAATCCAACCCTTTCCAAAAAGCCATAGATGAAGCCAAGACCCTGGAAGAGAGGCCCTTGGCCCAGACTAGAACAGTTTTGTTGTAGTGAGTATAACAAAAGATAACGGCCTGAGACATCATCATCATCAACCTTTTTCTACCTGGGGTCAGGGTGTCGTGTTAACTGTTGCCATCTCTCTTGACTGACTGCTACTCTCCTACCTTCTTCCTGCCACTCTCCTACCTTCTTCCACAATTATGCCTGAATGCCACAGGTCTTCTCTCACACAATTCATCCATCTCTTTGATGGATGCCCTCAATTCCTATTGCCTTCTTCCTGTCTGTCCTAAATCTTCTTCACCAGATTGTCTTCTGCTTTTCTGCACATTTGTACCACCGTAATCTGTTCTCTTTGACCATCTCTATAAGTGGAGCTACTCTGCATTTGCCCTGTCCTCATTTCTTCATGCCTCCCCATAGTGAGCATCCTATCACTTGTCTCAGGCACTTCATCTCCATCACTTCTAGCTTCCTCAACTGATCTCCCTTTACTGCCCAGGCATCTGTTCCATACAGTAGTAGTGGACACACTACTGTTTTGTATACCTTACTTTTCAGCTTCATTGCCATTCTTCTGTCATACACTATCCTTGATATTCTGGGCCAGTTGACTGCAGCCCCTCAGTTTCAAGCTTTGACCTATTCATTCAGACTTTTCTTTTCCTCAACCAGCCCACCACGAAACATGAAGCTGTTAATCTGTTCCACTATTTTCCCTCTATCTCAATTCTGAGCTTCATCTGATATCTCCCATTTGCTGCTATCAAGTTTCACCCCATGTGCCTTCAGTTTTACATTCCATTCCTCTATCCTCTGATGAAGCTTTTTCTCAGTCTGCCTGTCATGTCATATAGTATGCATATAGCAACTTTGTTGACCTGTCCCCACAAACCTCTTTGCTAATGTAGCCCATCACCAGTATGAACAACAGTAGGCGCACAGCTGTACCCTGATGTGCACCCGGTCCTACTGGGAACCTCAATGATCATACTTCATTCACTGGGTCCATGTGCATAGCCTGCACTAGTTCTACCAATGTTTTTGGGACTCTGAACCTTCACTTGACTGCCCAAATCATCTTTCTTGGCACCCTGTCATATGCTTTCTGTAAATCTAAGAATGCCCAGTTGGACACTTTCCTCAGTTCTTGCTTATTCTCAACCATCAGTCTCACTGCAAACATTGGGTTGGTTGTACTACATCCTTATCTGAATCTCAACTGCTCATCTCCCATCTAGCTTTGTACTACTTTGAGTATTTATACATCAATCACCCTCTTCAGAAGTTTCAAGCAGTGTGACAGGAGTCTGATACCCCCAGACTGCCCACAGTTGTAAATGTCCCCTTTTTTCTTGCACACTGGCACTAGTATGTTTTTTCTCAAGTCATCTGGGACAGACCTCTCTCTCCATACTGCTAAGTGTACCCTCAGAAGCCATTTCTCCCCTGTCTCACAAAACATATTGAGCATATCTGCTGTGACCCCATCTGAGCCTGTTGCTTTCCCAATTTCATTTTCCTTAGTGCTGTTCTTACTTCTTCTAGGGTGGGCTCTTCTTTCCTCATTGGCTTTGTCTGGGGACAGTATAGCTTCTGTGGGATTTTCTTCATTCAGAAACTGCTGTATTAACGCCTTCCATATGCCACTGATATCCTGTAGACTGATTAGGAGGTTGTTGCTAGCATCCATTTGAAGATGTCTGGTGGCTATCTTCTTTATCTTTCTGCCTTTGCCTTGCAACCTGATTAAGAGTTTTTTTGTGCCATCTACACCAAGTCACTTTCCAGAAACTGGAAGAGTGCCTTTAATGCCTTGCTCTTTGCTACTGCAGTTCCTCTCTTAGCCTACTTTGTTAGTCAACCAGTATCCCTTCTTAGTCTGGTCCATCTTTTCTATCTCCCATTTTTTTCTGCACTCCTCCTTTCGCTTGATGACTTCTTAGGTTTCTGCATTTTACCACCAGCTTTACTTATGGACTATTTTTCTATACCAGGCTCTGCTGCATATCTCCTCTACAGTTGTTGCACATTCATGTTTGAAGTGCTGCTATTCTCCCTCAACTCCACCTATGTGCTCTTCTTATCGAAGTGTTACAGTCATGAGTAATGCCTTGAACTCATTCGCTCTCTCTCCAATCAACTTCCAACCTAGTCTCTGTTGACCTTACGGCCTTCTCTGACCATTGATTGCAGATGGCTGTGACAAAAAAAGAAGTTATGTCCTTACCATAACGTTCCATGTGGAGTGTTCATCTCGCCTTTGTTCTTACACATGGGTGTCGGAGCTGATCCTCGGCTCTGAGTCAGCCGCTTAGCAAAGCTCTGCATCTAGGAGAAGCTCGAGACCAACCTACCTCCCACAATTCCCTCTGCCTTTACCTCAGATCTCGTTTGCAAACAAGACCAGATCCAGCAATAACAAAGGTTATGAGCATAAAAGGATACATAAGTATACATAAGGATCAGACACTAGCTCAAGCCAGTAGGAACAACAGAGAGACCACTAGTGGGAGACAAATAGACCAGACTTCTAAATCCGTACGTTCTTCCAGACCTGAGGGTGGGAGGGCGGGGATGTAAGAACAAAGGCGAGATGAACACTCCACATGGAACGTTATGGTAAGGACATAACGTTATGGTAAGGACATAACTTCTTTATGTGAGAGTGTTCAATCTCGCCGTTTGTTCTTACACATGGGTAGCGTCCCTAGCTCCGTTACCCTGAGTGACTCACGGAAGAACGTTCCTGAGCACAGTGGAACCAAAAGATGCTCTATCCCTGGAAGTCCTGTCAACTTTATAATGAGTGATGAATGTATGCGGTTTAGACCAAGTGGCGGCTGCACAAATAGTGTCCAATGGCAGACGAGCCGCATGACCCAGAGATGTGGAAACTGATCTAGTAGAATGTCCCTTTGGTTTGGTGGGCAAAATCTGATTTGAAGCAGAATAAACGAAGGTTATACAATCAGTTAGCCATTTAGAAAGTGTGCGCTTCGTCACTGCCATGCCCTTTTTGTTGTCCGCAAAGGCTATAAAGAGTTGGTCCGCTTTTCTATGGTCCTTAGTTCTATCCAGGTAGAATCTGAGTTGTCTATGAACATCCAATTTGTGCAACATATATTCCAGCTTGTTGGAGTGGTTTTTGAAAAATGTAGGAAGCTCAATGGACTGATTAATGTTGTTGACCAAACAAACCTGAGGAAGGAAGGGTTGGTGCGTAATGATACCCTGTCCGGGTGAAAAATTAAATATGGCTGCTTGATGGAAAGTGCCTGAAGTTCTGATACTCGTCTGGCTAAAGTGATAGCCACTAGGAAAAGAGTCTTCCAGGACAAGAACTTTAAGGAACAGGAAGAAGCTGGTTCAAAGGGTGGTAAAATTAGTTGGGATAAGAGCAAATTTAGATTCCAAGGAGTTGTAGGTAACCTAACTGTTGGTCTGAGATGAAAGGACCCTTTCATGAAGGCTTTACAAAGCCTATGAGCCATAATGGGAGCTCCGTTTTCTCCTATGTGAAAGTTGGAAATAGCGGCCAACTGAACTTTTAAAGTGGCAGTAGAGGCTCCTTGGTGAAAAAGCATGGAGAGGAACTCCAAAATCTTGTTTAGAGGGGCTACTAAGGGATCCAAATGTTGTGTAGTCGCCCAGTAGACGAAACGTTTCCACTTACTGGTATAGATTTTAGTAGTGGAAGCCTTATGAGAGGCGACCAGAATGTCCTGAACTGCCGGAGAGAGAAGATCAGACCTGGCTAAGTAGGGAAGCGGAGCAGCCAAGCTGCTAACTTGAGGGATAGGAGCGACGGGTGAGGAGCTCCTGACGAATGAGTCAATAGGTCTGGCACTGGGTCCAGAATCCAGGGCTCCCGTATTTGGTGAGCTTGAAGAAAGGGGAACCAAATCTGTTGAGGCCAGAATGGGGCAATGAGAATTATAGTCCTCTCCTGGTCCTTGGCTTTCTGAAGAAATTTCGGGATCAGTGGTATAGGAGGGAAAGCGTACAGGAGACCCGAGGGCCAATCGTGAATCAGAGCGTCCCTGGGGACATCCCCTGGAGGGGGTAAAAGGGCAAAGTAGCTTCTGCACTTGGTGTTCATTGGAGACGCAAACAGATCGCAGCAAGGCTGGCCCCATTTGCGGAAAATCCTTTCCGCCACTATCTGACTGAGGGACCACTCATGAGGTAACAGGATGGCTCTGCTCAACCTGTCCACTATGACGTTGGATAACCTCGGGATGTGCGTTGCTATCAGAAAGCGACCCGTGGATTCTGCCCATTGCCAAATTCTCATGGTGCCTCTGCACAACTGGTAAGACTTGGTTCCTCCTTGTTTGTTTATGTACCAGACTACAGACATGTTGTCCATCTGAACTGCAATGGTCCCTAGAGGTAGAAGGGGGAAGAAGTGTTGCAACGCTAGAAACACTGCCCTCATCTCTAGAACATTTATGTGCAGGTTGTACTCTAAACTGGACCATTCGCCTTGGACTGTTTGTCCCTGAAAGATGCCCCCCCACCCTATCAGGGAAGCGTCCGTGGTCACTGTGGCTGTTGGTTTGGGTAACACAAACGGTCGGCCGCTGATGAAGTTGTGATTCTGTAACAACCACCAAGACAGGTGTGCTTTGCAGGTATTCGTAATGTGAATCTCGTGCGTCAGCGGTAACTGTTGGAACGACCACTGTGCGAACAGCAGCCATTGGAGAACTCTCATGTGTAGCCTCCCCATGGGAACTGCAATGAGGGAAGCTGACATGAGCCCTAAGACTTTCAGGACTAGACTGGCTGGGGACTTTTTGGACAATAGCAGGAGAGATACGTGTTTTTGCAGGGAAGCTATTCTTGTGGAGGGGAGTTTTAGTAGCAAAGAACGGGTATCTAGATCTGCCCCTATAAATGAAATATGCTGCGAGGGCTGTAACGCAGATTTTTCGAAATTTATCGAAATCCCTAGCTGAACACAAAGGCTGATTGTGTAGTCCCTGGCCTTTATCAGTTGACACTCGGTGGTGGCAGAAAGGAGCCAGTCGTCCAGATATGGAAACACCCGGAATCCTAGGCGTCTCAAGTGAGACGCTACCACTGCCATGCATTTGGTGAAAACCCTGGGGGTTGAGGTTAGACCAAAGGGCAGGGCCCGAAACTGAAAGTGGTTGGCTCCCAGCCAGAAGCGCAGGTGATCTCTGGACACTCTGGCCATTTTGATGTGGTAGTAGGCGTCCCTGAGATCTATTGAGCACATCCAGTCGTCCTTCTGTAAAAACGGAAGGATCGATTGAAGCGTGACCATCCGGAACTTTTCTTTCTTCACAAATGTATTGAGAGTGCTTAGGTCCAGAATTGGCCTCCAGTCCCCTGTCTTTTTTGGAACTAAAAAGAACCTTGAGTAAGTTCCGGATCCTCTCTGGTCCACCGGGACTGGCTGAATGACTCTTTTTCTAGCAGCTTTGAGATTTCTATAGCTGCAGGTTCTCGCAGATGGGGTGGTACATCTGGGAATCTTTTTTGTGGTAATGGGGGAAATAAAAAGGGAATTTTGTAACCTCTGGTAATAATGCCTTTTACCCAATTGTCTGAAGTAAGGTTTTGCCAGGCCTGAGGGTATAAAGCCAAGTGACCCCCGACTGCCTCCAGAGCAGGACAGTCGGGCCTCCTCTCAGGAGTGCTGGAAAGGCTTCCCAGGGATGGTATCCCTGTCACCTTGGTTCTGCGGACCCCCTCTGCCACCAGGGCAGCGTCTTCCATTTCTGCCCCCTCCTCTGTCTCTGGGGGGGGCATCACCCTGTGTGCCTGGGAAAGAGCCCTGGGGTTTGCAAAACCACATCTTTCCACCTCGTTGCCCTTTGGGGTACAGTCTGGATGGGGTGGAAAAACGGACTCCGACAGCAGACGGTGTCTTTCCCTCCTGCTCACACCGGGTTAGGGTCTCCTTTACTTTGGGGCCAAAAAGAGTGGCACCACCAAAGGGGGCATTAGTAAAGGAAGACTTGAAGGCTTCCGCAAAGGAGCACAACCGCATCCAGGATTGTCTACGAAGAGCAATCGCTGAAGCTGCAGCCCTACTCGACCCTTCGGCCGCATACGAGATAAGCCTCATGGACAAGTTCACAACAGACGTAAGGGTATTGAGCTGTGCTGTAATCTTATCCGAGACAGCAGCATCTGTATTACCCTGGAGGGTATCTCCCAACTCTTTGACTAGATCCCTCTGTAATCGTGTGAAGTGTGTCAAGTAGTTCAGCGATCGCATGGAAAAAGTCGCTGAACTGAAAATGCGCTTCCCATATCTGTCCATTGTCCTAGAGTCTCTGTTAGGAGGATGAACAGACGAGGAAGATTTGGACATCTCCTTTTTAGTGGCTGCAGCCACCACCATAGCATCCACTGGAACTCCCTTAGTAAGGTATGACTTGTCCTGAGGGGCAGTTATATATTTGTTAGGTTTCCTGGGAACTGGCTCCACTGTGTCAGGTGCCTCCCACGCCCTTCGAGCAATTAACTCCATTAACTCGTCGAAGGGCGGAGTGACCCAGGAGGAAGAAGGGCGACCACCAAATGCATTCAGCAGAACCGACTCATCCTCAGAAGGGGGTAGGGCCTGCCAATCACCTCTCTGCTTCAGGATCTCCAGGATGTCAGCAAAGGAGACATCCTCCGAGGGTGATTTTGGGGACCCTTCTGACTCATCTAAGTCAGTATCCGATGTTAAAGATTCTTGTGGAGAATCTAAGTGCCTCCTCTTGCACAATTTTTTTCTCGGAACGTCATCGGGAGGGGCATCCGATGAGGCCTCCGAGGAAGAAGGGGCTCCCTCTGGAAGTGGCTGAGACACTGGTGCTCTACGCTTATGTGTAGTCGTGGGTGCAGAAGTAGACAACGGACCTTTACGGGAGGGAGAAGTTGCTTCTGCTGACGTGGTTGTCTGAGAAGACAATACCTTCCTCATGAGGTCGAAGGCCCCCAGACCCCGAGCTGAGGAATCCCCCGGTTCCGAAGAACGCAGAAGTATCTCCGACGCGGAGGCCAAGGGCATCGACCCCGAGGACGGAGCCGAAGTGATCTGTGCCGAGGCACCGAGGGGGAGAGTCGGCACCGAAACATCGGTTCGACTCTCGGTCCCGAAGCCAAGGATAGATCGTCGGCTCCGCGAGTCCGGTAACGGTTCCGACGGAGTCGAGGTCAACGGTGCCGACCGAGGAAGGGACGGATCCGGCACCAAGGGCTCCACTATCATCAGATCAACATCTCCCGGCTCCGAAAGCTGAGTAGGCCTCGGAGGAGGATCAGACGGAGATAAAGGAAGGCCTTCGAGTCTCGACACCAGTTGAGAGGAGATAAAGGAAGGCCTTCGAGTCTCGACACCAGTTGGGAGGAGACTGAAATGAGCTTGGACAGGGCCGTGTTCTCCATTAACTTCTGCACCACACGATCTACGTCGGTGTCGGAGAGGGGCCTGGAAGATCGGGTCGAAGGAACCGAGGACGGTGCTGACCTCAATAGAGCAGGAGGTGGAAGCTCCGTCACCGGTTCCAAGACTCGAGGCTCGGTAACAGTAAGAAGTTCGACACTCGGCCCCGAAGTCTGTGGAACCGGTGAACGAACTTTAAACAAAGAACTAGGAGCCGATGACATGGGCTCCGATGTCTTCGACTCCTTCGAGGATTTAGAAGCCTGGTCTGACTTGTCAAGAGCCTCTTGGAAGACAGGCTTCAAAAGACCTCTATCCATAAGCTTCCTGCGTCTATCTGTCATGACCCTTCCACTAAAAGAATGACAGAACAGTCTTCTTGTAGATGGAGAGGGCCAAGACAGTAGACACAGGAGCTATGGTTGTCGGTGACAGACATCTTTTGCCCACACTGACACCTCTTAAATCCCGACTTAGCTTTTTCAGACATATCTGTAAGAAAAAACACTGTACAATATCAAATAACACTGTCAAAATTGGTTGTAAGTCCACAGACACAGCAACAAAATTGCAAGTATCAATTTCCTAGTCCAGTAAGTAGGTGGGGTAGGCCCTAAGGTAAACTAAACTATATATATATATATATATATATATATATATATATATATATATATATATATATATATATATATATTATATAATATATATATATAAAAGAGTAGCCAAAGGATGACCAGACCACACACACACACACTAAATATATGATCTCAAAGGATCAGAAGATTTTACAAGAAAAAAAGTTAAGAATTTAGCTTATCTTCCCAAGTTGGTCAGAGCTCTTCAAAAACGATGCGATCGGTTGCAGCGGCAAACTAGATATGAGGTAAAGGCAGAGGGAATTGTGGGAGGTAGGTTGGTCTCGAGCTTCTCCTAGATGCAGAGCTTTGCTAAGCGGCCGACTCGGAGCCGAGGATCGGCTCCGACACCCATGTGTAAAAACAAACGGCGAGATTGAACACTCTCACATCAGTGGTTTATGCTGTGGGACAAATGTTTTACTGGGGTAACTTTGCAATCACTAGTTCTACCCCAAAGCCTTTTACTTGCCGGTAAGAAGTCTACCTAAGTTGCTTGTTGGCCACTCTTATATGTGATCTTGGGACTGTCTCTCTTCCTGAACAGTATGTTGACCACTATAAAGCCATTTGCCAGACAGAAGTCTAGAATGGCCTCTCCTTCCATATTTCTGTTGCTCAACCCATATGGACCCAAGAAGTTCTTGTATCCTGTTCTGTCTGTCCCACCATGTGATTTTTTTGGTCAATCATTATCAACACCAATTCATTTTGTCCTGCTTTATCTAGTAGGTCCTGCAACTGCTGTCTAAATGTACTCTTTTCCTCACTATCACTACCCTGCTGTGGGCCATAGGCTGAGACTATGAATACTCCCCTATCTTTACAATGGAGTCTGATTGCCATGAGTCTGTCACTAACTCTAATGATATTCCTCTCCCTCACCATAGTTTTCACACCATTTCTAGTCTGTCCTCCTCCTGAGTAGAAGACTCTGGATCCCAAGCAAAGTGTCTTTGCTGCACTCACCTTCCAACATGTCTCTGGAAACGTAGGATTGTTCAGTCTCCTCCTTACCACCATGTCATCCACTGTCACGCTCCATCCTAACAATGAAACTACAATGAGTGCAGCAACTCTTAGTTCATGTTTGGCAGTTTAAATGGTTTACATCCAGCTTTCACTCAACAGGGCTATCTCAGATAACCCAAGCTGAGAAAAAGAATACCAGCCAGCAGCTTACTGACCCAGGGCTGCTGGGCTTTTTGGCAGGCACACACTGGCAAATATGGGCACATATACCCCTCCCACCATTAGCATGGGTGCCTGTCATAGGTAAAAGTAGGCCAGGGCCACAACCCACTCATTACTGGCAAACACCCATGCCCATTTTGGTGACATTAGTAAACACGACCAAACCACCTAAAGCCAATTATCACACTATCAAGTTGCGAATCCTGACATGGCGCACAGTCTGTCATTCATGTTCTCTGATATAGAGAGCACAATGCATCACAGCTGATGCCCAAAGTGGGTGGTCTATACAATCTTCCCCTTATAGGATATCATCTAAAGTCAGTGCTGCTGCCCACAACTTCATTCTTGGATGAATTTGAGACAACCATTTAGAAATAGTATGTTCTGACACAGCTTGTCCCTTCTTACCGTTACAAGAAATGAACAACTGATCCAAAGATATGAAAGATTTAGTTTTGTCAACATAGTACTGGAGTTATCTATTGATATTTAAGGTAAGGAGCATCCTTTTACCCATATTTTCAGGTTCAGGAAAAAATTGGAGAGATGGATAGTCTGGCTTAAAGAAAAACTTGAATACCACTTTAGGCATAAAAGAAGGATTAGTTCTCAAAGAAACCCTGTCTCTGTGAAAAATGAAACAGAACTGCCTCGCCATAAGAGCTTGCAACTCAGATACTCTTTGTGCAAAGGTCATTAAAATAGTTTTCCATGTTAAGAACCTTACGTCAGCCAGATTACGTGGTTCTAATGGAGCAAGTGTTGGCTTCTCTAACAAAATTAAGATCCCAAGGAGGGGCCACTGGTTTTATCTCTTATGCAAAACCACTTTCAAAAACATTTTTACATGAGGATGCACTGAAAGGGGAGGATCAATAGGCAGACATGCTGAAATGTCAGAAAACAAGTCCACAGGGCACTAATCACACAAATATTGTAAAACCACAGAAACACTAGCCCTGAATGGGTTGCCAATTACAGGTTTAGATGTATACTAGGCTAGCAAACACTAGAACCCTTCTAAATCAACTGTGCAATACAAATATAACCCAGGCATTTGATTTATACAGTGGCTGACTTCCTGACTTCCTCTGCTCATCAGAGACATAGGCACCAGACCAGGGTGAATTTAAGATTACACACTCATTGGTCCAAGTTGCCCTTAAATAGGGATAAGGAGGAACTCTGCTTCAAATAGATGGGGAGCCTGTCACAGAGAATGGGAATTCTTTGAGAAACATATCCATCTTTCTAACATGTTCTATTTATATTCTAAGCAAAATTTAAATCTTTTAATCTAGTAGTTATGATGCTACTTGTTTTGTGGATGTGCAAAAGGTTCATCAAAAGAGGGCCCAGGGATGCCTTATATGCCAGGCAAAGATCACATCTCAGAAGTCAGTGTGATGTTGAGTAAAGAGATAGGACTTTGAGGCAATCAGTGTGTGTTTACTCTGTGTACTCTTTTTGTAAGAAAAACTTTGTTCATGTGTATGTGCTAGATTATCAACCTCAACGGCCTTTATAGCCTTGCCATGTATCCCAAATCTTTGATAAGTTCTGGTACCCTTGATAAGTGTAAACAGGGGCTTGGGAGATTAAACATTTACAAACAGGGGCCCGGCCTCAAAACAGTACCAGTGTCCACAGCCCTAGTATCAGCTGAGTCATATACACACTGTAAACAATTACTTGTGACTCGTACAATGAACAAAATTAAATTATTTAAAACGGATTGCCCCTCACAAGAAGTAACTGCAGTCAAAACATTCCTCATACTTCAACAATTAGTCAGAATAAACTTTAGCATATGAACCTGACAAATCAAAATTCTGAAAATAAAAGCTGCAAAAGCAGACACTTTTTTCCCCATTCTTATAATCTTCTCTTACTTGTCAGGCAGAGCAGGATTGAAACTAATTTTTTAGCAGCAGCAGATTAAAGTTACAGCTGCTAGGTCAGGTTTGGGATAAGTGCATAAAAATGTAAGACTGAGGAACGTTGTATGTTGTGTGTGCCTTTTTAGAGGCAGCAGGCTGACTATTAGAAACACTGCAGGCAGTGACACACATCCTCCAAAGCTAGCTAACACAATGGACAAATGGGTGAAAGTTCCAGAAATTCCTTCTGTGACAGCTCATAGCATTTTCTGAATAACTATGAAACCTTGGTGTTCTCCCACTGAAAACACCTGCACATTTTGGAAAAAGCCTCAGGAGAAGAGAAACCCCCACAGGCAGAATCAAAAACTGAGCTCTTCACAAAGTCTGAATAAAAAAATAGGTGAGAAAACCCTGTATCTATTCCTTTTCTTTCTGTCCAGATTCAGAATCTTGAATCCTTTTGGGAAAAGAGGTATCCCTCTTTCTTTTACCAGGAAACCACCTTATAAGAAGGATCAGTAGCCTGAAGTAAACCATGAGCCAGACCCAGTGAACAACTTGTCTAGGGAAATTTGAAGAGGAGCAGATACATGTTTAGCTTTCTGTTTCTTTCTGACATGAAAAAATGGGGATAATGGTATTAGGGATGGGCACAACATTCTGATCAAACAGGGGGGTCATCCCTCTTCCAGGACTGACAATGGTGCTTCTCCCTTATCCACTGAGGGGATCCCAACGGCTGCAGAGGACATGGCTACCCCCCTTGGTACATACTGGCTGTCGGTGCTACAACAGAGGGATATGGGGTAAAGGATGAGTGGCCTGCAGAACAAGCTATAGCCGCAGCAGAGTCACTCACCTGCAAATGAAAAAAACTGCTAACCTGCTGTGGTGGCAAAGACGATTTGCTTAACTTTTTGTTTTTGTGGCTGGAAGAAGGACTGACTGTGGGACCAGAAGTTTGTTCTATGTTCAAGTTGAAAATGGTGCCTATTTCCTGGGGAAGACAAGCAGCAAACGCTGGTCCTTAAAAGCTATCTTTTCACAACAAAACACAGCAAAAAAAACATTTTAAAATGCTTTGCCAGCTCCTAGAAGTAAAATAAATACAATTTCTGTACAGGAAAATGGTTTTCAATTATTTTAAACTTCTTTTAAAACAGATAGGAAAAAGGTGTGCTTCTGCTTCAAGGTACAGGTTTAAGTCCTTTGACAACAGTCCATTAAAACACCAAACCTCTAGCTTAAAAATAACTTTCCAAAACAGGAAAATACAATAAAACATTTTTTTAGTGTGGAAGTTTTTTCCCTGAACTGAACTTATCTACCCAGTAAAGGAGCCTGCCGAGGAGCATTCAATAGTAGGAAAGCTCTGTAGGGCTTGGGGTCCAAACCTGTCATTTTAATCAAATCCAGAATGATCTGACTAATGGTTTAAGAGTAAGAAATGTACCCTGAAGATGTGGAAGCTGGCCGCTGTTGTATCCAATGCGGGCTACAACCCACATAGCTAAGGCTACTGCAGAAGTGATCAATATGTTGAAAATAAGCACGTTACCTGCTTCAGCTACATGACAGATGCCTAAAACCATCATAAGGTGGAAGACATACTGCAAAGGAATCAGCAGAGGAAATCAACAAAAATGAAGGAGATGCTGAAATGAAAGCAGAAACAGAGATACTACTATGAGCTACCTGATTTACAGGATGGAAACACAGTTAGAATACAAAAGGCAAGGCTAACACTGCAACAGGAACCTGAGGTTTTTGGGTAACCTAACCCAGTCAAAGGATCACTGAAATTCATGGAAAAGATGGCAGGCTGTATAGACGATATTACAGGCATCTGTATAAGACAAGATATGTCAAGACTGAAGTTCTAAGAAGACAAAGAAGCAGACGTGTCACAAATGATCCTATCTCAGGAAAACTGACATTAAAAATGGTAACAGAAGTTGCTGACAGGCACACCTCAAGATGTCTCAACATACTAAGCTGGAATACAGTAAGAAATGTACCAGAAGCAAGACCTGATATATCCAGTGTAAGACAAACACATGGATTGTATCACAGTTAAATTATTCTTTCTAACTGAGCTTTGAACCTAGCTTCATTTTGAAGAAAAAGAGCGTTAACATCAGCTTCATGTGATCAGTCAAGTACAGTGATAAGGTCAATTTTTACATGACCAAATGCTATCCTTAAAGATATATTGTATAGATGCATTTTCTAACTTAAAAAAATACAGAACATTAAATTATGGCTATATAACCTTAATGTTTCTAACGTTTAAAAGCAGGACATTACATGAAGATATACAGCTTTAAGGTTAATGAGCTAGCTAAACTATGTACACATCATGTCACACACCCTGGTTTCTAAATGAATCCAGCCAAAATACCGAACTGGACTGGTGAAACTCACTATTTCAACTTGTTATCCAGATAATATCCGAGAAGATTAAAATCATCTGACTCCCCCTTATCAAGCTCTCTCTCTCTCTCATTGCTCTGAGAAAAAAAGATCAACCATATTTTTCTTCAGTATGATCATACAATGAAACAATGCTACCCTGCATAATCATGTCATCTGTGAAGCATATATGCAAGCGTTTCTCGCAATATTTTCAACAGTTTTCTACCAGTGTGTTCAGGACACCTTGCTTGTTAAAATCTCTCTCTACTTTTGGACCTATGGAGATGTACAGCATTCACCCTGTTAGTCTCAAACTAATTTGTAACTACTGATAAATACTAATGGAAAATAAAAAGTCCTACCGTCTACACTTTATACTGTTTTATGTAATTGAAACTCCCTTAACTACTTTGTGGCTTTTTGTAATATCCCTGGACTGATACAAACAGATGTGTACAGTTGTCACAACAGAAAAACACAAATGGACAAATACTCATGCTCAAATTTAATTGAACTGATGCATAGTTTCCCCAAAAGAACATACCAAACAGAAAAAAAAACACTGTAAAGTAAGAAAAACACTAATGCATCTCATCTACAACAAACACCAAGAATGTGAACAAAATGTGAAAAGATGTTTTTGCAGGTAGGAAAGACCATTGCACCTTTCCCATGTGTAGGGGATTACACCCCATTCCAAACATAAATATTCTCATCCTGAGATTTCTGCAACACAGGAAAAGAGAAAAATACAAATATACACTTTAGGTTTTCTTCAAAAATGACAGAACCTTGAACTGAAGGGAATTAAATCTGGAGTTTGTGTGTGTGTGTGTGTGTGTGTGTGTGTGTGTGTGTGTGTGTGTGTGTGTGTGTGTGTGTGTGTGTTTGGGGGGGGGGGGGTTGAAGTTTTCATATAGCAAGAAGGGGTGTTTGACCAGCAAAAATATAAATGTAATTCAGCAAATTTTAAGTTAACCACTGCAAAACAGAAGTAGTTTTCATAATTCACATAAATGAACATTCTCAGTGCTCCAGAAAAAAAGAAGTTATGTCTTACCATAACGTTCCATCTGTGGTGTTCATCTTCTTTCATTCATTTATCACTGATGGGTTCAGTTCCAAGCCCTCAGAACAGAGTTGGCTTTTTTACCACGTTCGCACCAGCCAAAAAACTCCTGAGCTAAGTCTCTACCCAGAATGCCCTTCTCCCTGTTACCTCAGATCGGGTTTGCTAGACAAAGGGAAGTAAAGCCGAGGCCACTTCTGCGCAAATACCCTAGGACACCACTTAGACCCAAAGCATCACCCATGAGCCTTTGGAGGGGGAAGGAGGGTGGGAAGTGATGAATGAAAGAAGATGAACAGCACAGATGGAACGTTATGGTAAGACATAACTTCCTTATCTGATGATGTTCATCTTCTTTCCATTCATCACTGATGGGACAGAATCCCAAACTACCTTGAGGTCCATGGGTGGCCCTTATGGAAGCACATTCCTGAGTATGACTGAGTCGAAGGCAGCTCACCTTCTGGAGACCAAGTCCAATTTGTAATGATTGATAAAGGTATGAGACTTGGCCCATGTAACTGTTGCGCAGATGTCATCCATAGAAGCCCTGAAATGGAAAGCTACAGATGTTGCCATAGATCTGGAGACGAAAAGCTGTTCAAATTTGTGGATAGGTTTGGTACTGTCTAAGTAAAATCTCAGTTGTCTATGTACATCTAAGGAGTGAAGGCAGAAATCTTCTCTATTGGCAAAATTTGGAAAGAACACTGGTAGATCAATGGTCTGGTTTTATGGAGAATTCAGAAACAACTTTGTGAAGGAAGGATGGATTCATCCGAACTGATACTCTATCTTTATGAAAGACCAGATAGGGCCTCTTGATACACAACGTCTGCAGCTCCGAGACCCTTCTGGCAGACATGATGGTTACCAAGAACAAGGATTTCCAAGACAAAAACTTTAGGTCTCACTTCACAGCAGGTTCAAAAGGTTTTTGAGTCAAAGACGGAAGGACTAAAGTGAGGTTCCATGGACTGACAGGAGGCCTGATATGACAGGTCCCCTTGAGAAAGGCCTTGCATAGGCGTAAAGAGATAAGAGGGGTGCCATCTACATCATCGTGGAAATTGGAAATTGCAGCTAGATGTACTCGTATGGTAGAGGCAGAGGCTCCATTATCAAAATACTTAGCCAAGTATTGTAGCACTATAGTTACTGGAGCTGAATACGGGTCTAGCATGTTATCCTTGGACCAGATGGAGAACCTTTTCCATTTAACCTGAAATAGTCTTCTGGTGGATGGTTTATGAGAGGCCAGAATGATGTCTCGAACAGGCAAGGAGAGATTAGCTTGCCTGGCGACTGATGGAAGTGGAAAAACCAAGCTGTCAGCTTGAGACTGGACAGATTTGGGTGAGACAACCCATGGGGGTGGGTAATCAGATCTGGTAGATGATCCAGAATCTACAGTGGGTATACTAGGTGAGGCCGAAGGAAGGGGAACCAATCTTGTCGAGGCCAGAATGGAGCTATGAGGATCATCTTGTATCTCAACCGAAGAGCTTTCTTTAGAAATTGTAGAATCGGGGCAATGGGAGGATAAGCGTAAATAAGTCCCGTGGGCCAATCGTGGATCATAGCGTCCCTCGGTGACTCCCCCTCTGGGGGGAAGAGGGGAAGAAGAGCGAAATAGTTGCTGCAATTGTTGTTTGATGGGGAGGCGAAAAGATCGCAGCAAGGCTGGCCCCAGTGGCTGAAGATTTCTATCACCACCTTGGGGTTGAGAGATCATTCATTAGGCATGAGGATGCATCTACTCAGTCTGCCCGCAATCACACTGGAGCTCCCCGGGACATGCGTTGCTATCAGAAAGCGGTTGGAAGCTATCGCCCACTGCCACATTCTCATGGCTCCTCGACAACTGTCCCAGAAGGGAGGGCCAAATGAAAGGCCTGCAACTAACAGCACAGCTCTCAGTTCCATAAAACTGATATGCAGGTGGGCCTCTGAGGTCAACCATGTGCCTTGGACAGTCTTTCCCTGGAAATGGCCCCCCCACCTGATCAGGGAAGCATCCTTGGTCACAATGGCTGAGGGGACTGAAATGGGCGACTCCAAATTTCTACGTCTGGCCTCATCCACCAAAGGAGGTCCTGTTTGCAGGAGTTGGTTATTCGAATCTGGTAACAGAGGAGTAATGGTTTGGGAACCATTGACAAAGAAGAAGCCATTGCAGGATCCGCATATGTAGCTTTGCTAGAGGCACTATTGGGATTGAAGCTGCCATAAAGCTTAGGGACTGAAGAACTTCCCTTGCCCCTTGCTGAGACTTTTATTTGAGAGAGTATCACTCTGAGCTGAAGCCTCAGTCGGTGGAGTCTGTGAAGTGGGAGTGATACTGGACAGGACTGAGTACTGAACACTGCTCCAATGAACTCTATTTGTTGTGTAGGAGTAAGGTTTGATTTTTCCCAATGTATCATTATTCCCAACAATTTTGCCAGAGAGAGAGAGTATATTGCAGTGCTGTTACCAGAAGATGCTCAGTGGGGGCGGTGAGGAGCCATTCTTCCAGATATGGAAACACCCAGAATCCTTGTAATCTCAAGTGAGCTGTGACCACTGCCATGCATTTCGTGAACACACGGGGGCTGTCGAGAGTCCAAATGGCAGGACACGAAATTGATAATGATTGGCCCCTAGCCAGAGGCGAAGCAGACTCCTGGAACGTTTTGTCCACCTTGATGTGGTAATATACATCCTGGAGATCTATTGAGCACATCCAATTGCCTTCTCTTAAAAAGAGAAGAATGGACTGAACCGTGACCATCCGGAATTTGGTTTGGGTGATTTGATTAAGCTGCTGAGATCCAAAATGGGTCTCCAGTCCCCTGCCTTTTTTGCTTTTTTGGCACCAAAAAGAATCTCGAGTAAAATCTGGATCCGCGCTAGTCTGGTGGGAGTGGTTGGATGGCTCTTTTTCGAGACAGCTTTATAATCTCTGAAGCTGCTTTTTCCCTTTGACTGGGTGGAACGTCAGGAAGGTTTCGTTGACAAGAAAGGGGAATGGTGTAACCTCTGGTAATGATACTCTGCACCCAACGATCAGTGGTGATAGATTCCCAGGTAGTGTGGTGCAGTGAGACACAACCCCCGACTGTTTCCAGAGGAAAGCAATAGTGCTGCTCCTTAGGAGTGCTGGTAAGGCTGTCCAGAGAAAGAATCCCTGGAAACTTGGTTACAAGGATTCCCTCTGCCTCTATAGGGATGTCTTCTGGAATTGTTACCCCCCCCCCCGGCTACTGGGGGGTAGCACCACCACGTGTGGCACGGAAAGGCCCCTGAGATTTTTTGTGCCACATTTTTCCACTCCTCTGATTCCTGGAGAAGGTACGTGGAGGGATGGAAAACCACAGGCCTACGGCAGACAGGGTCTTTCTGTCTTGCTCACACCTGACTAGCGTGTCCTTCAGTTTGGAGCCAAAAAGGGATGAAGCTACGATGGGAGCATTCAGAAAGGAAGACTTGAAGGGATGACGCCTCATGACAATGCCCAAACCCACTGCTCTAGCCACCCCTTTGGTCACATGTGAAAGCAACCTCATGGACGAGTTGGATACTGATTCCAGGGTTGCGAGCTGTGAGGCCACTTTGTCACTGACCTTACCAGACAACTATCCTGCGAGCATCCCAGACAGTTCAGAGATCAAGTCCCTCTGGAGCCTCATAAAATGTGCCAAATAATTCAGGGACCATAAAGCAAAGGTCCCTGATGCAAAAACACACTTCCCAAGTTTGTCCACCGTCCATGACTCCCTGTTGGGCGGGTAGAAGTGGGACTTCCTGAACCAAGTCCTTTTTCGTGGCCGCAACCACCACCATAGCATCGACTGGTAACCCTCTGGACCAATGCGGGTTTCTCCTCGGGAGGGGAAAGAATTTTGTCTGGTCTCAGAGTGATCGTCTCAATGGAATCATGGTTCTTCCAAGCTCACTGCACGATGAGCTGGATGAGTTTGTTGGCAGGCGGACTCATCCAAGATGTAGAAGGCCGGGTGCTGAAAGCCTGCAATAACATGGACTCCTCTGAAGGGTTGGAGGGCTTCCAATCACCTCTCTGCTTTAACATTTCCAGGATGTCTCCAAAGGAGACATTATCAGGAAGTGACCGGGGGACCCTTCACCATCATCGTAGTCCGTATCTGCAGTTAAAGACTCCTCGGGTGAGTCCATGTGCTTCCTCTTGCCACATCCTCTTTTGAAAGGGCTCCTCAGGTAAGGGTCTCTGAGGAGGACTCAGAAGACCGGGTACCCTGAACAGAGGTGTCCTGTGGCTTGTCTGCCCTGTGTCCCAGGGGTGGTCTGTGACAGCTGTAGCTCAGAGGGCGAAAACTGGGATTCCGACATCAAAGGAGTGCTGCCAGAAGCAGGAGCCCTCTCCATTACGCAGAAAGCAAGCCTGCCCGAAGAGGGATGGGAGCCCGGAACTGACAAAGACAAACCCGGGACTGGGGTCACACCCCACTCCAATGAACCTGACCCCACAGGTGGAGCCTCAAACCGGATCGGTGCAGATGCAGCTATTGATGCTGAGGATGGAACGGAGGAGAAATACGGCTCCATGCCCCAGGCCAAAGCACTCGTCTCCCAATCCCCAGATTGAGGAAAGACTAGTTCAGCAGGAACTGAAGACCAAAGGGGCAAACTCGGAGCCGGAGTGAGATGCACTGTAGGAGATGAGGTGATGGGCTCCAAGAAAGATGTTGGAGCAGAAAGCTTCAGAAAGTACAGTTTTGTACCTACCATAAATGTAGATGTTCGAAGATCCACATTGCTGCAGTCCTTACACTTGGGTAGTCCGCTGTCCTCGGTCGGCCCGAATATCAAAGTATTAGGCTGACGTCGGTCATGGCGCTTAAGACTGACATCAGGACGTCAGGGTACAAATGCGCATGACCGACGTCATATCCTCAGTCTTTTCTTGCCCCAGATGTCAGAAGACCCTAAAAAGAAAGGTCAAAACCAAAAGACAGCAAAAAACAACCAACCACCCTTGCACTAATCATATGTACAATATATACAATATCCACAATATTTACAACCCAAACCACACAACCGCCTCTAACTACAGAGGGAAGGAGGGAGGGTAAATTGACTGCAGCAATGTGGATCTTGAACATCTACATTTATGGTAGGTACAAAACTGTACTATGTTCTTCATCTCACATTGCTGCAGTCCTTACACTTGGGTAGAATCCCAAAGCAGAGGTAAGGGAGGATGGCAAAACTATAAAGCAGTAGGAGCTGCCAAAATGCCCTGTAAAATTGCAGTGGCAAAACCAGCCCTAGATTTAGAGTAAAGTGGAAGGTGGTAATGCTTAGAGAAAGTATGCACTGAACTCCAAGTAGCTGCCTCCAAAATATCTTTAGTTGCCACCCCTTAAAAAGCTGTAGAAGTGGCAGTAGCCCTAGTGGAATGAGGCCTAATCCCAGCTGGAATCTCCTTACCATGATGGGAATAACAGAAAGCAATACAAAACCCAATCCACTTAGAAATAGTTTGTTTTGACACAGGCTTGCCCTGAGAACCCAAAGCAAATGAAACAAATAACTGCTGAGACTGCCTGAACCCTTTAGTTCTGCTCAAATAATATCGCAACTGCCTGTGTATATCCAAAGTGTGCAAAATCTTTTCCCCTTTATTTTGGGGTTTGCATAAAAAGTAGGCAAATGAATAGTTTGGTTTAAAGCCACACTAGAAACCACTTTAGGCATAAAGGAAGGATTAGTACGCAAAGATACACTATCCTTATGGAAAATTAAGAAAGGCTCAACCGCCATAAGGGCCTGTAATTCAGAAACCCTTCTCGCAGAGGTAATGGCCAACAAAAAGCAGTCTTCCATGATAAATATTTCAACTCGGCAGTAGCTGCAGGCTCAAAAGGTTGTAGAGTGAGTTTCTCCAACACAAAATTGAGATCCCAAGCAGGAGTAGGAGCTCTACGTGGGGTCTTATATTCTTTGCCCCTCTAAGGAATTGCTTAAACAAAGGATGAGAAAACAATGGTGGATCACAGTCATAGTGAGCAGAAATTGCTGCAGCATGAACCTTAATAGAAGAGAAGGACAAACCTTTGTCCAGTAACTCAGTAAGATATTGAAGAGCCACACTTAAATTAGGCTTAGAAACATCAAATTCCTTTGCTGTACTCCAAAATAAAAATCTCTTCCATTTATCTGCGTACACTTTCCTTGTACTAGGCCTTCTGGCCTCCAAAATAACATTCAAAACTTGCTGTGGAAGCTGAGACCCTCCAGGGTTTAAAACAGAATATGCCAGGCTGTTAGGTGAAGAGAGTGAAGTTTGACATTGAGTAAATGACTGTTCTCCTGAGACAGCAGGTGTGGAATCAAGGCAAAGGCCATGGAGGCTCCCGTACCAGACTTCTCAGTAATGGGTACCAGTGCTGTCGAGGCCAATCTGGAGCTATTAAAATCATCTTTGGCTTGTCCTGTCTGACCTTCAGGAGTACCTTTGGGAGGAGAGGCAGAGGTGGAAAGGCATACACATGAAGATTGCTCCAATTGAATGAAAGAGCATCCACTTTCCAAGCTGTGGGATGAAACCTTTTTGTGCAAAACTTTGGCAGCTGGTAGTTTAGTGGAGAAGCGAACAGATCTATGTCTGGAGTTCCCCATAACACTGTCAATTTCTGAAATACATGAGGATCCAATTTCCACTCGTGGGGATCCATAATTTGTCTGCTCAACACATCTGCTAAGGAGTTCTGTGCTCCCGGCAGAAACCTTGCCTGAAGATTTAGCTGTCTCCCACAAAATCATTGCTTGTCTGCATAGAGGATAAGAATGTGTTCCCCCTTGCTTGTTGATGTACCACATGACAGTTGTGTTGTCTGTTAGAACCAACACCTGCCCTGGAAGAAGTAAATCCTTGAAAGCTATTAATGCAAATTGGACTGCTAACATCTCCTTCAAGTTGATATGTAGATGTTGAAGTCTGGCAGGCCACGTGTCTTGTACCCACTTTCCATTTAGATGAGCTCCCCAAGCTTTGTCTGAGGCATCTGTCGTTAGAATCTGACTCGCCTCTGGCGGGTCACAGAGAGTCCCTTGTTTAGGTGACATTCCTGAGCCCACCACAAAAATTCCTTTTGAATGCAAGGTATTATCTGAATGACAGTGTCCATATCTTGGCAGTGCTGTGTCCATACATTTTGAGATACCATTGTAGCTTCCTCATATGCAGTTTGGCATTGGGAAGCACCAGAATACAAGATGCCATGAACCCCAAGGCTTGATGGACTGTCCTTGCAGTCAGCCTGGACTGATGAGACAATTGATGGAAGTAAAGAGAAAGATTCTTTTGTTTGTCCGGGGTCAAAAAGGCCATCTGGGATGCTGTATTCAGTCTCACACCCAGAAAGCACATGTCCTGAGAGGGTACTAGACTGGACTTTATTTCGTTCACAGAATACCCCAGGCATCTTAGCACTGCTATCACATATTGTAAATGATGAAGAAGTTCGTCCTTTCCTTGGGCCAGAATCAGGCAATCGTCCAAATAAGGATAGATCTGTATTCCTCTTAGCCTGAAGAAAGCTATCACTGGAGCCAGAACCTTCGTGAATACTCTGGGCAGTAGATAAGACAAAGGGCAATGCAGAGAACTGATAATGAGAAGTCCCAGCCCGAAAACGCAGATACTTCCTGCAACTTAGCCTGATAGGAACATGAAGGTAAGCCTCCTTGAGATCCAGAGTCACCATCCAGTGATCTTTGCCCAGCAGAGGTAAAAGCTGTTGTAACGTCAACATTTTGAACTTGGGAATGTCCAGATAAGTGTTGAGGATAGATAAATCCAAAATTGGTCTCCACGTGTTCCCCTTCTTTGGTACTAGGAACAGGCGAGAATAAAATCCTAGGCCCACTTCTGGCAGAGGGACCGGTTGTATGGCCCCTATTTGAAGCAGCAGAGAAATTTGTTTGTGAGCCTCTGGTCTTTGCTGAGGAGGAACGTCCGGCATGCCTTTGAAAGGAGGCAAGGTATGGAAATAAAACTTGTAACCTTGGTGTATGATATCCAATACCCATCTGTCTTGGGTAATCAAACTCCAATTTTCCTTGAAGAGTGCCAACCTTCCTTCCAAAGGTGCTGCCAGGCAAGAAGGATCTGGCAGCTGAAAAGGTAGGTCATTGGGCCTGTTTACGAAAGGACTGGCCCCTGCCCTCACCAAGATTGTGCAGGTGAACTCCTGTTCTAGGTCTGAAGGAGCTCTGAGCTCTGCCCCTACCACGCCTAGATCTACCCCTAGACTGTGAATCATAAGAAGGGTACGTCCACCCCTTAGCAGGCCAATTCCTACTAAACTTGGAGGCTGAACTTGCAAAAATCTTTAACAGCCTGCATAGACTTAGCCTTGTCTTCCATTTTCTTCAAGACTGACTCCACAGGTGAACCAAACAACACATCAGACTGCAAAGGAGCATCCAAAATCCTTGTCTTAACATGGTCAGATAAATTCTGATCCCTCAGCCAGGCGTGCCTGCGAAGAACTGACCCAGTGGCAGCCACCCTAGACGAGGCCTGTACAGCATCAAAACCACATTGTAAAGAATGCTTACCCACCTGTTCAGAGACATGTACCAAATCTTGTAATTCTTTACACTCAATGCCTTCCGCCAGAACATCTACCTTAGACTTCAATAGAGAAAGAAGATAGTTTTGATATTTCAACATGTGAAACTGGCAATTCAAAGCCCTCATAGCTAAGGTGGAAGAAGTATAGACTTTCTTTCCCCATCTATCCAAAGCTCTGGCCTCTTTATCTGGAGGAACCGGATTTTTTACAACAGAGGCCTTGACACCCTTAGGTCCCTGACTAACAGTTTCTGGGTCCACCCTAGGACTCTTATAAAGATATTTATGAGCCTCAGGCACCCTGTAATACCTATCCGGTTTAACAGGAGCAGGAGGCAAAGAATCAGGATTAAGTGAAGCCTCTGCAAACACATCTTCCACAACATCCAGAACAGGTGGTATAGCCAAAGGCCTATGCTGGGGTAAAAGCAAAAATTCCCTAAGCCTTTTCCTGGAATCAGAGAAGTCCTGACCTTCCCACTTAAAATGTTCCCTCATGGAATGAAGAGTCTCTGAAAAAGAAAAATCCTCTGGAGGAGAAGCAGAAGGAGTGAATCATCTGCATCAGAATCAGAATAAGGAGAGTACTCCTGCAAGTCTTCAGCCGAAGACTCTGAAACATCCGAAGCCTGCTCAAAACTCCCCAACTCTGGTTCCACCCTAGGCCTCTTATCAGGAGGAGGCAAAGAACCTCTAATCAAAGTAATTAAATCTTCTGCCATTTTAAGCATGTGCTTCTTGGGCACAGATCCTGTTGAACTAGGAGTGACACCAACAGAAGCTAAACCTGGCCTGCCTCTGGGAGAAGCCTTGGAAACAGAAGGAGAGGGCCTAACCACCCTAGGAAGGGAAGGAGTACAGTAACTTGAGAAGCCCCTTCAGCCTGACCTGCCTCCTGAGAGGCCACATCCTGCAAAATCAAAGTCTCCCCCTGGGACTCCAGAGAAGCCTCCGGGAACCACCGGTTCCACTGACGCCTCTAAAGAACCGGCGTCCGTGCACGGACGACTCTTCTTGCCTGGGTTTAGCTGCTTTGTCTTTGCGCTTCTTGAAGAAGCGGCGCGGAGCATCCGGCGGCATATTATAATTGCACCGCTTCCGAAGACCAACCTGGCACAATCTAACCTTCGCAATAGTGCGCTTATTGAACCTAGCACAAAAGCGACACCCAACAACGTCGTGCTCAGGCCCCAAACAAGGAATACACAAAGTATGATAATCCCTATGCGGTATCTGCTTCCCACAAGAAATACAGTTATTCACTTTTTCTGACATCCGGTAAACCACTGAGGCAAGAAAAAACTAAAATATTCCCCAATGGGGTACTTAGCCAACTTTGACTAGGTCTGAAACTCCGAATTCGAAAAATTTCAGAACGCCGAACGGCACTTGCAACGCTGCTTCTGCATCGGACCATGCGGCAAAAAAGACTGAGGATATGACGTCGGTCATGCGCATTTGTACCCTGACGTCCTGATGTCAGTCTTAAGCACCGTGACCGACGTCAGCCTAATACTTTGATATTCGGGCCGACCGAGGACAGCGGACTACCCAAGTGTAAGGACTACAGCAATGTGAGATGAAGAACATCCAAGATGGTCGAAGGAGGAGTGTAAGATGGAGTCAGTGGATAAGTCAACCCAAATCCAGCAGGTGGATGGGTCTTAGAAAGACTAGGTATCCCCCTGGCTGACAACAGCTGGTCCACAAGACGCACCACATCGTGTTCCAACAGGCTCCTGGTGGATCTAGTGGATACTCCGGACAGGGAGTAAGGACGTTCAATGAAGGGGCTATACACTTGGCCCAGAAACGGATCTACGGAGGGGAGTATCAGGTCCATGGTGCAAGGTCTGCCAGCACCAAAGTCTCTAGTTTCGAGACCGGAAGTAAAGGGGTCAAATCCAGTGAAGTCGGTACAACACACTGTGCCAAAGTAGCACTCGGAGCCAAAACGGTCAGTTCTAAAATGGTAACTAACGAAGTAGTTGAGGGTGTACCCTGAGTCAAAGTGGCCACAGGTGCAGAAGTAGAAAAAGGCTTAGTAAGGTCTATAATCTGTGCAAGAGGCAGGACCGGTGTCAAAACTAGTGCTGGTATCGAAGGTTTCAAGATGTGTGGAGCTGAAGAAGACGGAGCCATAGAGTAACACTTTCAGAATCAGTTTATTTTTTCACTCATTAAGAGTGCGTTGACTGAAACTGAAATGTCACACGGAGGCTGCACTGAAAGGTGGGGGACTCCCAAACAGTATACATAGTAGTCATGAGACCCACAATTAGGGAACTGGCCATTACATGAAGCACAATGCTTAAAACCTGAAGTTCCCTTCTTATCCAACATACTGACAGAAAGACACCACAGGCCAACCGCATAATTCAACTAGAACAAAGTCAAACACCGTTCAAGAAGTCACAAATATAATACAGTGATATGCAGAGAAAAAGAAAACACCTTAATAAAAACCAAAGCTAATAGGTTAAACAGGAAAGATAATACCAGCTATGGTATTGAAGGAATACCACAAGGGTAAGGGAGGAAAGACCATACCAACAATGGTACTTGAAAGTTTACCAACAGTAACAATGGGTAGCGTAGAGAGGAAAAAAAAAAACAAGGTTATACAGAAGAAAACTAGAAATACTATTCAATCAATAAAATATGAAGATATGAAAAATTTTCCACACAAATATCAAATTAAGTTCCTCTTAGCTGAGAGCTTCGCTGAAATGCGGCTTTATGGCTACGCAGCAAATGAGATCTGAGGCAACGGAGAAGAGCATTCTGGGTACAGACTTAGCTCAAGAGTTTTTTTGCTGGCATGAGCTTGGTAAAAAGGGTGACAGTTCCGAGGGCTTGGAACCGAACCCATCAGTGATGGATGGAAAGAAGACAGATCAGAAGTTATGTACTTACCATAATGACAGATCAGTACTGTCTTGTTTTCATCTGGTTCAACCTATGGGTTATCGGATCTGACCTTGGCACCTCTCAGCAGTTGTGGAGCCAGGGCTCTGACTCCTCTACTCATAATTCCCTTTCTTTTCTCTAAAATACCTCGGACTGTGTGTGCCTGATCAACCACATATCAGTTATCCACTATTCTAATAAACAGGAGTAGTTATACAAAACGAAAGGAATTAGAAGTAAGAAGTTACAACTAGATGATGCTGTACAATGATAAGGTCCCTCTTTTCAAAGAGGAGCACCAGTTGACAAATCTGAAAGGGGGAAGGAAGGAGGATGGATGCTGAACTGGGCACAAACAAGACAACATGCATTTATATCTTTATAGTAAGTACATAACTTTCATATCCAATGCTATTTTTCCATCCAATTCAAGCTTTGCAACAAATTCCCAAGTTCCCAAATTCCTGGGAGGCACTAAAGAAGAATATTCCAGAGAATGGCAGAGCCAAAGAAAGTACAGGATCTAGACTGTACATCCAAGCTTGTAAAGAGAGACAAAGGTCTGGACTGTGGATCAACTCGCAGCCATGTACCTTTCACCATTAGGGACTCTGCATAAATGCAGCAGAAATAGCAACAGACCTTGTTGAATGAGATCTTGCTTTCTTGAGTCAATGAAGTCTCAACTTTTCACAGACAAAAATGATACAATCATACAGCCACATAGAGAGCATGACCTTAGATGCACCCTGGCCCTTTTTGGCTTTGGCAAAGGCCACAAACAACTGATCCAATTTCATTCTCTTTAGTTCTTTGTAGATAAAATTTGAGTTGGCTATGAACATCTAATAAATACAATGTATACTCTCCCTGATTAGAAAAGCATGGAAAGAATATTGGCAGATTGACAGCTCGGTTAAGGTTCATTTCGGATGCCACCTTTGGGATGAATGTAGGGTTTGTTCGGTTAAGGTTCATTTTGGATGCCACCTTTGGGATGAATATAGGGTTTGTTCTCAAACTCTTCTGTCCTTACGGAAAACTAAAAAGTCGTTTACAAGAAAGTGCTTGTAATTCAGAAATCCTTGTCTATGAAGTAAATGTCACTATAAAAAGCTTTTTCAAGAAAGGAAAGTGCAGTTCTGTCCAACTTAATGACAATTGTGCATGTTCGAGTAAATCAATGTTGCAAGTACTGACTCTATTGTCTTCCTGCTATGCAGAAACCCATGCCTGGCCCAATTTCAAGTGTATTTGCATCATCCCTAGCTAATGAACATCTGAAGACAAATGTCTAGATGTCAAGGTATAAGGAAGAGGTCCATCGGAACTATCTTCAGGTCTATCTAAGCAGCGAACACACAGTCAAGATGCCTCAGGACATAACATTCCCAGTTATCTGAATCTGAGTGAGGAGGAGGAAAATCATAGGAGGCAGAAAGGGGATGATGTAGTTAAGACAGACCTAACAGCAATAATGACAACAGTAATAATCTGCAGAGAACTCCTCTACCTCTTGCACCCAGCATAAGTGAGAGAGACAAAAAAGTGGCCAGCACATAGTGGGATTGGAGAATGGGACTATGTGCTGCAAAATTGAACTACTCGAACATCTGCAATTACGGAAAGTGGGACACAATTCTACCATGTCCTTTGTAGTCAATGTTGCAGTACCAACTCTTGGGAGGACTCCCAAAGTCAACAGGTAGGTGGTAGGTCAGCTGTATGACCCTAGAAAACGAGGCTTTGAGAAATGGCAGTAGCAAAACCTGCTCTAGCCCTGGAGTGTTCCGTAACAGTGTGTACCAAGTTCCATTTGGCTGCTTCTAGGACTGCCTGGTAAGGACTCCTTTGAGGAAAGCAGTAGTAATTGCTTCATATCTGGTGGAGTGGGCTTTAATATGCCCAGAGAGAATTTTTCCATGGTGGGAGTAATAGAACTTAATGCAACTGGCTATCCATTTGGAAATGGACAGTTTGGGGACATGCCTGCCCGGTTTACCCTCTGCAAAAGCCACCAGTAATTACTCTGCTCTATTAGAGGTTTTTTTTTGCCCTGTCTAGATAGAACCTGATTTGACTGTGCACATTCAGGGAATGAAAGACTTGTTTTACCCTGTTTTGAGGATAAGGGAAGAGGACTAGCAGGTGGTTAGCACGGTTCACAGTAAGTTCTGATACCACCAAAGGCATAAAAGATGGGCTTGTTCTAAGGGTTACGCTATCCCTGTAAAAGACCGTAAATGGCTCTTTACACATGAAGGCTTTTAACTCTGAGACCCTCTTAGCTGACGTAACAGCTATAACAAAAGTACAGTTGTGTACACTTACCATAAATGTAGATGTTTGAGTGTATTCACTGTTGCAGTCATTACATTTTGGTTATCTGCTTGCAGGCTGCCCTCAGTTGGCCTGATTAACAAAGTCTTGGGTCCTGCGTTGGTTGCTGTCCCTTCTTCCATGACGTCAGGTCGTCAGGGGTATAAAACATGCAGCCGACGCCATTAAATCAGTTTTTCTTGCCCCAGATGTCAGGTGCCCCCTAATGGGAAGCAATTAAACATAAAAGCACAAAGATATACCTCCAACAAAAGGCAAATACAACAAAAAGGCTTTTAAGCATAGTAAAGGAAAGTAGATGTATAGCCAAAAGAAGTCAGGGAGCTGGAGGGAGGGTAACCAGGACTGCAACAGTGAATGCACTCTAACATCTACATTTATGGTAAGTGCACACAAATGTACTATGATCTTCGTGTTTCACTGTTGCAGTCACTACATTTGGGTAGATTCTCAAAGCTATGGTTGGGAGGAGGAGTTTAGATAGCATTAGGACCAGCTATAAGGCCCTACAAGACTGCAGTGGCAAAGTCAGCTCTGGATTTAAAGAAAACTGGCAAATGATAATGCTTGGTGAAAGTATGTACAGAACTCTAGGTAGCAGCTTCTAGGATGTCCCTGGTAGGGGCGCCTCTGAGAAAGGCTGTAGAGGTAGATGCAGCCCTAGTGAAGTGAGGTCTGATCCCCTGGGGGATAGGTTTTCCATGGTGCTTATAGCAGAAATTAATGCAATGGCTTATCCACTTAGAAATGGTTTGCTTTGAAATAGCCCTCCCCTCTGCCCCTGCAGCAAATGCTACCAGCAGTTGTCCAGATTTCCTTTGAGGTTTAGTCCTGTCCAAGTCGAATCTAAGTTGTCTGTGCACATCTAAGGAATGCAGTACCCATTCCCCTTTATTCTGTGGATTGGGAAAGAAGGTTGGCAAATGAATGGACTGATTAAGAGCCACACTGGATACCACCTTGGGCATGAAGGATGGATTGGTTCTGCAGGACACCCTGTCCACATGAAAGATGATGAAAGGCTCCACTGCCATAAGGACCTGTAATTCAGATACCCTTCTAGCTGAAGTGATTGCTAAAAGGAAAGCTATTTTCCAGGAAAGAAATCTGAAGTCTGCAGTAGCAGCTGGCTCGAAAGGAGGTAGAGTGAGTTTCTCCAAGACAAAGTTAAGGTCCCAGGCTGGGGTTGGAGCTCTCCTGGGTGGTCTCAAATTTTTGGCCCCTCTGAGGAACTGCTTGAGCAGTGGATGAGAGAAGAGGGGAGGTTATGTGTTATAGTGAGCTGAAATGGCTGAGGCATGGATTTTAATGGAGGAAAAAGACAGGCCCTTGTGAAGCATCTCAGTTAAGTATTGTAAAATCTGAGGTAAATTGGGCACTGCTGTGCTCATCCCTTGAGATTCGTTCCAGGCACAGGATCTTTTCCACTTTTCAGCATAAGATTTTCTAGTACTAGGCCTCCTTGCTTTTAAGTTGATATCCATCACAGGTTTGCTGAGGGATGGTAAAGGAGAGATTAAATAGTTAGCCAGGCTGCAAGGTTCAGTGTTGGAAGCTGAGGGTGGAGAATCTGGTTCCCCTGCTGAAACAGCAGGGAAGGAGTCTGAGGCAGGTGCCATGGAGATAACTATGATGGCACTGTGTCCAGAGAGGGTACCAGTGTTGGCACGGCCAGTCTGGAGCAATTAAAATCATGCTTGGTTTGTCCTGTTTGACTTTTAGTAGTACTTTGGAGAGCAGAGGCAGAGGGGAAGGCATAGACTGATAGGTTTTTCCAGCTGAAGGACAAAGCATCCACTTTCCAGGCTTGTTTGTGGGGAGTCCTTGTGCAAAATTTGTCCAATTGGTAGTTCTGGGGAGAGGCAAACAGGTCCACCTCTGGGCTCCCCCATTTGCTTGTCAACATGTTGAAAATCCTTGGTTCCAGTTTCCACTCGTGTGGTTCCATGAGGTTTCTGCTTAGTCCGTCTGCCAGTATATTTAATTTTCCAGGCAGGAATTGAGCTTGTAGGTGCATCTGGTAGCTCAAGGCTGTGTTCCACAATGCCATGGCTAGTCTGCAGAGGGGGGTAAGAATGTGTACCCCCCTGCTTATGTACCACATAACAGTGGTGTTGTCCGTCTTTACCATTAGTTGTCCTGGAAGAATGTGGTCCTTGAAGGCTGTAAGAGAATTCTGTACAACTAACATTTCTTTTTGACTGATACGCAGCTGCACTTGACTTGGGTTCCATTTGCCCTGAATGCACTTCACTGCCAGGTGAGCCCCCCATGCATAGTCTGATGCATCTATTGTTAGGGTTTGGGCGGCAGGGGGTGGTGTGAAAGGTAGTCCCTTGTTTTGGTGGCAGGCCTCTGCCCACCAAAGGAACTCTAGGCATAGGCATGGTACGATAGGAATCATTGTTTCTAGGTTTTGAGAATGTTGACACCATAGGCTTTTTAGATACCACTGTAGTTTCCTCATAGGCAGTCTTGCATATGGAATTAGAAGAATGCAGGAGGCCTTGAACCTCAAGGCTTGCAGTATTTGTCTTGCAGATAGTAGGGTTTTTGTGGCCACTTGAAGTAGGTTGTCAAATGAATTTGCTTTTCTGGCGTGAGGTAAGACATTTGGGAAGTTGTATTCAAGCTTGCTCCCAGGAATATAATTTGACAGGGTACCAGGTGTGATTTTTTTTTGTTTATGGTGTACCCCAGACAAGTTAGAACCCTTTTTACAAAGGCCAGATGATTCAAAAGTATGTCCTGGCTTTCTGCCTGAATTAGACAATTGTCCAGGTATGGGTATATTTGAATATTTCTTTGCCTGCAAAATGCAATAACTGGAGCTAGGCACTTTGTGAATACCCTGGGCGCAGTAGATAAGCCAAAAGGCAATGCAGAAAACTGACAGTGCATGCAGCCTGCTTTGAAGCGTAGGTATCTTCTGCAAGGTTCCCTGATTGGAATGTGCAGGTATGCTTCTTTTAAATCTAGTGCTGCCAACTAGGCATATTTGGCTAGCATTAGGAAGTTAATCGGTGAAGAGTCAGCATCTTGAATTTTGGAATCTCCAAAAAGGTGCTTAGAGTAGACAGGTCCAGGATAGGATGCCATGAATTGTCTTTTCTGGGTACCAGGAAAAGTCTTGAGTAGAAACCTTGGCCCTTTTCCTCTTCTGGTATCAGTTGAATAGCCCCCATGCTTGAGAGAGAAAGTACTTGTTTTTGGGCCTCTGCCCACTGATTTGGGGGTAGGTCCGGCCACCTACTTGGTGTTGGCAGCGTGTGGAAGTGAAATCTGTATACCTGGGACACTATATTTAAAACCCATTTGTCCTGGATAATGAGTTCCCAATTCTTTGCATGAAGAGCAATCTTTCCCCCCAAAGGGGCAGTCAGATGATGAGTGCTTGAAAATTTTAAAAGGAAGTCACTGAGACAGTTTACCACCGGGGGGAGTCTTATTATTCCCAGACTTGGAAGTGGAGACCCCCCCCCCCACTGCTTAGTTCTGTGCGTTCCCTGGGACTGAAACCTGGGGTTTCTGCTGTGTCTGGGTTTGGCTTGAGAAGACCTGGAAGGGGCTGGAAAGGATCAATTCTTCGAGGGCCAGTGCCTACTAAATCTAGGAGGCTGAACTTATAAAAAAAATCTTTAACAGTTTGCATAGATTTAAGCTTTATCTTCCATCTTTTTAAGAACTTCCTCAGCCTTGTTGCCAAACAGGCGGTCCTGATTTAAAGGAGCATCCAACAATTTAGCTTTAACATGATCAGGCAAAGATTGCTCCTTAAGCCAAGCATGCCTTCTGAGCACAGCCCCATTAACAGCAGCCCTGCAAGAGGCCTCTAATGAATCAAAACCACATTGCAAAGTATGTTTTCCAACTTGTTTGGCAGAATGCATTAAATCTTGTAATTCTTTATTTTCCACACAGTCAGGAATCAACATCATTTTCGGTTTAAGCAGTCCTATAACATGCTGCTATTTTAACATGTGAAACAGGCAGTTTAAAGCCTTAATGGCCAAGGTTGCAGAAGTGTAAACCTTCTTACCCCATCTATCCAGCGCCCTGGAGTCTCTATGAGGAGGAGTAGGATTTTTAGCAGTAGAAGCCTTAATGCCCTTGGGCCCCTGTGAAATAGTCTCTGGATCTGCAATAGGATTTTTGAAAAGGAACTTGTGGGGCTCAGGGACCCTGTAGTATCTGTCAGGTTTTCTGGGAGCAGAAGGCAGGGAATCAGGAGCCAAGCTAGATTCCGAGAAAGCATCATCAACAATGTCTAGTACAGGAGGAATAGCTAAAGGCCTATGCTGTGGTAGAAGGAAATTCATAAGCCTCTTTTTTTGAATCAGAAAAATCCTGGCTTTCCCAGTGGAAATGCTCCCTTAGAGTATGTAAGGTTTCCCCAAAAGAAAAATCCTCAGGAGGGGAAGCAGAGGGAATAGAGTCCTCTGCATCAGAATCCTCATAAGTAGGTAAGGACAAATCCAGGTCATCAGAAGAGAGTCATAAAAAACAGAATCCTGATCAGAAGATTTATAATCAACCTCAGTCCTAGGCCTCTTAGAAGGGGTGGGGGGTTGGCTACTCCTGATTAGAGTTATTAGATCTTCAGCCATTCTTATTTATTTTTTAGGCACAGAGGCCCGAGCATGTGGCCCGTGCGTCATTTCTTTAGACATGAATCGAGATTTAGGCCCAAGTAATGAAGGAGGCGTCAATTTAATATGCAAGTCCATAGGCCTGAATACACCCTCAGAAGTCGGTGCCTGCACAGCGGCTCCGTACCCATCCAAGGTAGAGACATCCGCGGGTTCCATAGTTGAAGCATCTCGTGGCATACTGGACTCCAAATGGGTCTCAGTAGAGGCCTGCAGATCAGAAATAGCGGGTATCAGGGGCTGTGAAAGCACCTCACTGAGTAACAGCGAACTGGCGACTGGCTTAGGAGAAGCATAGTCAGCAGTTTTGGACCTTGGCGGCCTGTCTCTGTCTTTATCTTTGTGTTTTTTCGGAATCCCCGTAGTCGGATGGCTAACCGAAGACATTTCTGGATAATTAAACAGAGAACCGCAGTATTTAGAGGCAAAAATATACCGATGACGGAGAGTGCGCTGATTAAATAAAGCACAAAACCGACAGCAAGGTACGTTGTGGTCAGGGCCTAGGTAAGGAATACAGTACAAATTAAAATCTTTATGAGGTATTTGCTTTCCGCAAGTAATGCAATTATTAGCTTTTACTGACATCGGTAAGGAGCAAGAAAAAGTTTCCGTAACGGGGTACTAAGCTTTACTTGAAGACTTCGGTTCTGAAACTCAAAAACAAAAATTTCAGGAGTCAGTCGACCGGCACTTGTGAACTGCTTCTGCTTCGGGCAACGCACGGCAAGAAAGACTGGTGTAATGGCATCGGCCTTATGTTTTATACCCCTGACGACCTGACGTCATGGAAGAAGGGACAGCAACTGACGCAGGACCCAAGACTTTGTTAATCAGGCCGACTGACTGCAACCTGTAAGCAGATAACCCAAATGTAATGACTGCAACAATGAAGCACAAAGAACATTGTGGTCCTCCAAGAGGGCATTTTTAGAGAGGCAGTGTCAGCAGGTTCAAAGGGGGGCAAGGTGAGTTTCTCTGGCACATAATTTAGATCCCAGGCAGGAATAGAGTTCCTTCTGTGTGGTCTCAAATTACCCCTTTAGGAAAAGCTTCATGTGGGTGTGCAATAAGATAGGTGAAGCACAGTACAGGCAAGTTGAGATGGCAGATACATGTACTTCTGTATAAACATCCCTGAGATGTACTCAAAGACTGAGTTGATGTCTGCCTGAGAAGGGTTGGTATTCTTGGAGTGACACAAGATGGAACATCTCTACCATTTTGCCAAGTATGATTTTCAGATATCAGGTTTCTTTGCCTATTTTAGAATGGAAAGCATGCCCATGGGCTAGGAGGCATTCTTTGAAGTCAAACCCCAGTCCTCCAGGCTGTTAACCTGAGAGTGACTAGGTAAGGATGGAATACAGATCCCTTGGCTAGGCTGAGCAGATCATTTCCTGCAGTAGGGTGTGGAATCCCACTTTGCTGTGTCAAGAGAAGGAAGAACCAGTATTACCTCAGTCAGAGGGGGCCAACTAGGATCATGTCTGTCTGCCCTGACTTTTATCAGTACCCTGGGGTTTGGAGGCAAGGGTGGGAATGCATACATGAACAAGTGTGTCCATGTGAAAGAGAAAAAATCTACTTTCCAAGTCCCTGTCAGTTCAGTTCTGCAGCAGAACGTCTGTACTTGACTGCTCTGGTGGTAGACGAGCGTTTCTACTGAGGGGATCCCCCTATTGTTAAGTAAAGTCCAAGAGCACCTCTCCCTTCAGCATCCACTCCCTGGGGTCTAAAAAACTGCTGCTTAGTGAATCTGCCAGGGTATTGTTCTGACCTAGAATATAAGACACTGTGAGAACTAACCTCAGTTCTTCAGCCAACATCCAAATCTTCTTGGTGAGGCTATACAAAGGGTAAGACAGGTTTGCTTCTTTTTGACCACATGACTGTTGTGTTGTCTGCTCAGATCTGCAAAGTTCCTGGGCTTACATTCTGCTGAAAGGCCTTTATGGTCAGGCAGACTGTTAGTAGCTCCTTCTGATTTCTAAGCAGTTTTCTCTGCTATGGTGTCCATATGCCCTACACTTTCAGGAAACCTAAGTGGGCCCCCACGGTATGTCTGAACTCTCAGAGGTGGGGGTCTTATCTGCTTCTGGTAAAGGGAAATTTGCCACTGGGTTCTGCACTATGGTGTCCTTCTACCATAGCAGTTCCTTTTTCAGGCATAAGGGAGAGGCACTAGGGTATTATCCAGGGGTTGAGAGTGAGGTTCCCAAGCATATTTTAGGAACCACTGAAGTTTTCTCGTGTGTAACTTTGCAAGTGGGGTCATGTAACCCAAAATCATAAGAAATTGCTGAGATGTGTTTTAGAAACAGGCTAGTCAGGTAGTTTAAGAAATATCCAGGGAATTGTTATGGCTAGGCTTGCATAGACCCTAGGGCCGATAGCCTAGTACCAACCTATGAACCTATGAATGAATTTCATTACCAGAAGTATGGGAGAAAAGGCATACATAAGTCAGAGGAAGCAAAAAGATCAGTGATGTTGGCCCCAGTGACTGAAGATTTTATTCACCACTGTCTAAGGGACCCACTCATGAGTTCGAAGGATGGACCTGCTCAAACTGTCTGCTAGCACACTGAAGTCCTTTGGATATGCATTGCTATGAGAAAGAGATGGGAAAAAATTGCCCACTGCCATACTCTCAAGGATTCCCAGGATAGTGTGTAGGATCAGGCTCCCCCTTGCTTGCTGATGTACCAGACTACTGCTGTGTTGTCTGTTAGGATGGGAATCACAACCTTTGGGGAGATGGTCCTAAAAGGACCTACAACGCAAGAAAGACCACTCTAATCTCCAAGACACTGATATGAAGACTGGTCTCTGACTGTGATCAAGAAGCTTGGACCATCTTCCCTTTGTAATGTCCTCTACCCCCACTCCAGGAGGGAGGCATCCGTGCTTACAGTGACCATTGGAAGAGGTCGGGAGAACTGTCGACCTTCCAAAACCACCAAAGTTGTTAAGTGGGATCTGCAAATGGGTGTCAGACAAATCAGAGGATGATAGTTGGGAGCACTATACTTAGACTCCAATGAAGGGCCCTCATGTAATATCTCACTAGGGGAGCCAATGTGATTACCAAGGCCATCAGTCCTAGCAGTTGGAGAACGAATCTTGAAAGAGTAGAGGGATGATTGTGAAACTTAACAGCTACCTGATACAATGAGATCCTGGACTCTGGAAGTTTGCATATTTGACTAACTGTATCCAGGAGGCATCCACTGAACTCTTACCTGTTGGGTAGATATCAACTGACTGAGTGATTGACTGTAATAACTAATTTATGAACAAGATGAAGTAAGATGTCCCACTGGTGAGACTAAATGGTAGTGCCCTAAATTGGAAGTGATTAGCTCCCAGCTGGAAATGGAGAAATCTCCGGCTATCTTGATATGATAGTAGGCATCCTGGAGATCTACAGTGCACAATAGGTTTCCTCAGTACAGGCAGAATGGAGTGAACCATGACCATCCACAACCTTGACTATTTTGCAAACTGACTGAGGTGGTTTAAGTCCAAAATTGACCTGAGGTCCCACCTCTTTTTTGGAATTAAAAAGAACCTTGAACAGACTCTGGATCATAACTGGTCTGGAGGGACCTGCTGGATAACTTTTTTTTCCAGCAGCTTTGAAACATCTACTGCTGCAGATTCCATCTGACTGGATGGTACAATGGGAATCCTTTTCTTCTGCTGAGAAGGGGAAACAAATGGAATAATGTAACCTCTGGCGATTATCCTCAGCATCTATGTATCTATTGTGATAGCTTGCCAGGCTTAAGGGTGCCTCCAGAGTGTGGCAGTTAGGTAATCCTTAAGGAGCGCCGACAGGATTTCTCAGTGAAAGGACTTCAAAATCCCTGATACTACTGTTGCCAGTGGCTCTGGGGCTACATCCACTGAACACCCCACCACCACCACTACAGGAGGGTCTGTCCACAGTGGTGTTCTGATTAAATCCTTGAGACTTCCTGAACCACATCATCTTTCCACCCTTCTGGTTCCTGGAGAAGGTCCTCTGGGGAGAGGAGAAGCAGATCCAAATGGCAAACATGGTTTTACCATCTACTTCACTCCTGATAAGAGTATCCGTAACCTTTGGTCCAAAACGTGTTGAACCATCAAAAGGGGTGTTAAGGTAGGGAATCTTGAATCCAACAGCAAAGTCACACAATCGTATTCAGGCATGCCAACAGTTGGCTATACTGGTGCCTGCTGCTCTGGCTGTACCATCAGATGTATTAGAAAGCAAATGCATGGTTACATTGGACATTGACTGAAGGTTAGACAATTGGGACTCTGTATTTTTAGATGTCTACCTGTAGAAGGTACCCAAGAGGGATTTGGTGATTTCCTTTGTCGGGTTCCTCTGGAAGCAAGTCATATAGGCAAGTTAGTTCAGCACTCTAATGGCAAAAGTCAGTGACGCACAAGTCCATTTCCCAAATCTGTCCACAGCTCTCAACTATCTCTTAGGAGGATGGACAAATGTACTTCCAAGATTTCCAGCTTTGTGGCTACCACCACAACTATGACATCTACTGCCCCCCCCCCTTGCTAAAGTGTGGTCTATCATTTGGTGCAACTAAGATTTTGCCTGATTTCTTTGGAAATAGTTCCACCATATCAGGATTCTTCCATGCTTGCTGAGCTAACATATTTAAGTGCATCAGCAGGTGGTACCACCCAAGAAGTAAAAGAGCCAGCTATAAAACCCTTGTAGAACACAGACTTCTCAGGGGAGGGTGTATTGATGGACCAATCCCCCCCCTTTGCTTCATCAATTGCAGATTGTTATCAAACATGATGTCTTCCAGAGGGCATAGTAGGGACGGTTCCCCATCATCCAAGTCTGTGTCTTCTGCCACCGACTCTAGGGAGGAGTTCAAATGTCTCCTCTTACACATCTATTTTCTAGACGTCTCTCTCATTAGGATGTCTGGAGAAGGAACAGAATCAGACTGGCAGCTCATGTGGTGAGAACCCCCCCCCAAATGGAATGAAGCTGACTGTTCTCGTCTACCTGGATATGCAGAGTTAGATGCAGTGTCATTAGGGGTTGGTATGGAGCAAAGGGTATGGAAGACACCCCTTGACTTAGCAGGAACTCTTTTAAATGCCTCAAAAGCCGAGGAATCAGAACTGAAGAGGAAGCCTGCCAATCCAAATGGGATACAGCAACAGCCTCTCCAGCTCAGAGCCTCCCTGGGTCTGATGCAGACAATGGAGCTGAGCTATCGAACACTGAGGCTTCAAGATGAACTAACAGATCCAAAATCTCTGGAGGAGACATGACCCCCCACAACCCAGGGTTTCAGCTCCAAGACTCATCTTGATTAGACAGAATCAGAGCCTAGCAAGTAAGGGACACTACTGAAGTCAAAGTCAACAGGACTACTGGCTCTGACATGGATGCTCTGGGTATTCTCGGTTTTGTGGGCATCAGATCACTGGACTGAAATAGATAGTAAAGGAAGGGTTGTTGGACCTGTACCTGGTGCGACCGATGGGGTCAGCACAGGGAGAACCCCTAGCTGGATTTGTGTCTAGGAAAACTCCACAAGATCCTGTTGACGTCTGCCTCAGTAAGACTCCTCAATGAATGGAAGGACCTCTGCAATGATGCCATTCACAGTGGTCTCATAGGATGACTCTCTTGTAAAAAGTGAAAACAGAACTAAGGACTGACCAGCTTAGGAAAGAACAAAGGAGGAGGCATTGAAGAATGGATCCAATGGTTTTGGTACTTTCAGTGCCAGACCCAAAAGTTCTGATAGATCAGGGGACAGTTTCCTGGGTTCTTCTGATCTTCTGTCAGAATTAATCTCTTTTGGCTTTTCTTTCTCAGTCTCTCTTTCCCTTGATTTTGGTTATTCCACTCTTTTAGCTGGTGAGGCAGGAGGAATAGATGTAGGAGATGAAGACTGACTAGTGGCACCCGAAGCAGCAGGAATCAGACCTTTTTGAAACTAATTTGTCCCTGACACTGAAATAGGTACAAGCCTCACAGTCTACTTCTAAATGTGCTGCTGCCAGACAGTATGCACAAAGAGAATGCTGATTCTGTGTCGGAATTTTGTGTCATACATTTTTAAAATCCCGCAACCTTGTCAGCCACGAATCTAAGCAAGTATACCTAAACCAAAACTACATGAGTACGCACTCAAATTTTAACAAGATAATCTAAGTAAAGGACTTAAAAACACTACAGGAAGGAATAATAGCAATAAAAAACAAAGCTACCCAAGTTAGAAGCTTTAAATTTAGAGTTTAATGTTTTAAGTTTTTTTAAATGAAAATATTAAGAATAAAAAAGATGAAATGTGGCAAGAAACACACTAAAATAAATAACTCAAGACCTAGCTTGATTTCTTTTTGTCAGAGCCTCGAACAGGGGTCCTTCGTATCACGCTCCAAACAAGATCAGAATTATTTTGGGGGAAGAGAGGAAATTATGGGCAAAAGAGGAGTCAGACCCCAAGATCCACAGTTTCTGAGAAATGCAGAGGTCGGATCCAGTTGGATCCGATAACCCAATGCTTGAATCAGATGAAAAAAAGACCAGATACCATGTTTCATTCTTTTTTCAATTAAGCAAAAATGTTACCAAGCAATTTTGACGGAGAAGGGATGTTTCAGGCATGTTAGATTCCAGCAAAACATTGTACAACCATTGCCAACAGATGTTTCAGACCTTCCACATCTTCTCATTCTAAAAAAATACTGAATGAAACTGCTTGTTGTGCTGCTCAATTTCTCTTGACTTATTACTGCAAAAATATAATCTGCAGTCTTCTTTTAAGACTTACAATTAAACAACCACTTTCATTTTTTTCTACATTACCTAAATTTAATCTGGCTTACTTTTCATTGTTTTGTTACAGTTTTCTTGTAATATCCTCTTTCTTACTCACTACTTGCTGTAAAAGTTTGATGCAGTCATCTTTTGTTTATGGCCATATTTTCTGTATACTCTCTCTTTTCCATACTCTCACTTTTTTCTCCATAAATCTAAATTTCTGCAGTGTTATCATGTACACCTAATGTTACAAGCGTTATTGCTGCAGTAATCAAATATTTTTGTTATTTTCATCTACAAGCATGTAGCATGTGATAATCTTAAATGTGAATTTGACCCTCATTTTCCTGTCTGTCCAAATGGGGGTAACCAGTAGTGTACCACCGTACTCTGTCCTGGAACCACTTTTTTGTCTCTTTCTCAGGAATAAAAGAGGGTAATGGGTTCTTAACAACTAAATATGCTGATGACTTCAAACTGGGTTACATAATCATATCAATAAAAGGTGCTAAAGTTCTCCAAGATGGCTTGTATATAAACCTGCAGCAAATAATTTTTCTAGTAGGAGCTTTTAAAGAAGCTCCACGGGTTTTTAAGTGTTGTGTTTGGTTATTTTTGTGTGTGTGTGTTACCAAACGTTATTTAAAGTTTTTTATTTAATGGATTAAATGGTTCTGATGATGTCTTATTGTAATAAAGACAAAAGCGCTTAACCATTTTAAATGCACATTAACTTGAGTCCACAAGTACATTTGGCTGTTTTTTTCTTTTATTTTTAATACAATTTGTTCCAGTTCCGGGCTTGTTGGTTTATTTAAATATCTGATCTAGTTTAAAGTCTGTGTCTAGAAAATACTCTATGGAAAGTAAAACCAGATCAGGGAGTTGTTGTTGTTGGCTTTTGGCTTTTCCCGGTTAGGGGTCGCCACAGCGGAACTCCGGTCCGCTAATGATTGGTAGTAGATTTTCACGAATGCTGAGGTGCCAGCTCGACGTTCACCCTTCAACGAAGGCATGCACATTTACACATGTCTTTCGAATGCCCACCCAACCACGGGAGGACATGTAGACTACACACAGAAGGCACTCCCCGCACTCCGGCCGAGAATCGAACGAGAGAACCTCTTGCTGAGAGGCAACAACGCTACCACTGTACCACCGCAGAAGTCAAAACCAGATCAGGGAGTATAATACTAAAAATAAACAACAATAAAAAACAAAGGACAGATACATTACATAAAACCTTCCAAGATTATGGAATAAACTTCCCCAAAATGAATCCTTAACTGTCCCTTCAAAAACAAGTTTTGGTTAACTGCGATACAAAAGTATATCTGAGACAGTGAAATGTTCTACATCTGCAATCATTTCATATACCATCTTTTTGGAGGGAAGTGCCATGTCCAATAGAACACTAATACCTGCATTTCTGTCTCTGGAATCTAACTGTATTCTTTCTCAAGAAAAATATGCAGACATGTCATATATGCATACAGTCCGTTTCCAATAACATAACTGCAATTTTTATACAAGGCTATTATAGTATTTTCTATGACAGATGTCTTGGATTTCTTTTTTCAAGCATCTAACCATGAAACTTATTTCTGCATTTTCTACACTTTGCAAACTTCTGTACTTCCAACCCCAAATGCAGCATCTGTCTACCTGTATTTGATCTACAGATTCAATAATGATGATGATGCTCCCTTGGTGACAGGCAGAGAGCTTCTCCAACCAGCGAGGAAATTCTTCCAAAAGTTTAATGGGTTCCATGCACAACGATGACAATGAAGGCTGTAGCAGCTGAAAGATATACAAAGTGAGATAAAAAAATCTTCAATCTGCTATACATTTAGTTTTGCAATAAAATAACAATGATTTTACATACAACTCACACAGCAATACAGACAAAATTGCGACAGCTATCTTCTGTTAGTTACAGTAAAGTAATTGCATAACAAACAGGTCTCAGCTAACAAACAAATGAAAAATACTTTTTATAACACTGATAATGTTATACAGTTAGACAATAAATTACAGGCAAATTACTGTCGAAGGACATCAAGTAGGAGTACTGCGGGGTACTGATCTCTCCTGTATCATACAATGCTTCACAAACGAGGATGAGAACAATATTAAATAAAGGATATTTGCAGACATGCAAGCACAATAATGTACAGTAATTAAGGCATGAAATTCTTACTTATTTTGCCCATTTAGTATTTGATTTAAGCACAAATGATCAATTCCTTCTATATTCAAAAAATAACATACAAATCTGTATGATGCTAGCAATACCTACATTTAATGTTGTTCCAAACATAACTACATTTCTTCAACGTAAAAAGGAAAGAACATCTTTCTAATCTGAAAAGATTTTTTTTCCCTGTATGTTTGAACAAAGAGTGTAAACAATTTGAGGAAAAAAGATCACTGAAGGAATGAGGATATGACATTGTGTGCTGTATACCAAAGCTTCTCTGTTTTTGCATTCAGTTTGAGGATGTTGTTTTATCGAAGCAGAAATTCTACATAAAGGAATTAGCACATTTACCGGTTTCTAGTTATTTAACAAATGTACTGCCATAGTACATATTGCTACTTTATACAACACGGTAGGATATTTATCAGCTTATAGTTAATCAAGAAACATACTGCTGATTACAAAACTAAACACTGACATTACTGGGACTATCATAGCCTACTTTAAAATGGTAGAGGAAAATTAAAAAAGCCATCAATGAAGCATGAAGACCACTGGGATAAGCCAAGGTTTGGTCATCTCCCAACCTAATGAATCCACTAGCAGTACTTACTAAAAAGCATGTCTTTTATTACTTGCCCTTCTCAAGAACTGTTATATGTTTGTTGAAACCAAATGAATAAACTAAATCCCAGCAGGAGAGTTTGAAGTTACCCTACTTACACTTGAGAAATATTCTGTTTTTACACAGTGTTTATTCAGTTTATGAAACAAAGACGAACACAGACAATTCTTCTAACTATTGCTAGGTTACACCAGAAATGTGTAAGCGGTATGTTCAACAAAAATTATGGACTGTGAAAGTCAACCTGTGAAGGTGAACTTGTATCTTGTCGGTGCACTTACTGAACCAAGACTGTGTTTTAGTGATTTACAAATTATGCAAAACTGCATTATTCATTCATCTGGGCCAATAAATAAACTTTGACTTTGCAAGCTGTTTTCTGTACCTGGAAGCACAAGAGATTACTACCTCGGTGGATAATGAGGGTAGAAAACAGTTTCTTTAAACTGTCATTTAATGAAACTGCCTTGCCAGAGTTTCATCTTCCCTAGTGAAAGATTATTGTAATTTTGTTAAGCTACTTACTAAGCATTCTGCATGAGCTTATTTTTTTCCCACCCAGAATGAAAAGCTGCTTCTGAAAGTGAAAGGAATTGTGCTATATCAACTAGTATCTTTACACACGTGGAGTTGTTAAACATGTTGTCAAGATGGGACTTTTTTCTTCATGGCACGAAAATGCTTACGCTACTCAGTAAAACCTCATGCCCCTACATGGGAATTTCTTTAAAAACAGCCTTGTGTTAATCTTAAGGGTTACTGTAAGGAAGCAAAACTGCTATTTCAGTTTTAGTTTTTTATGACAACTGTCCACAAAAGAGGGAAAAAATACTGGGGACCCTAGTGCAGTGACTGACCAACAGCCACTTGTCCTACAGCAACAGGTTGCTTTAACTGCTAATTGGCATCCTGTTTCACTAGGCATCCCATCAGATAACAGATCTCTAAAAAATGAGACAGGAATATGATATGGTAGTTTGTGAAGGTTTGCAGCACCACAGTAACAGTCTCAGGATAAGTAGACTGATTGTATTGCCACATTTCACTAAGGTAGTCTCATGACCTACATGGGTTTAGATGACAAATGCCCAGGACTAGCAAAATATATTGGCAAGTGCTGGAAATTTATCTGAAACCCAGACTCAAGTTTCATAGCATGGATAGCTCAGTAAAGTCACAAGTGGCTAAAATGATTCAAATTCTAAAACTGTGGTTACAGCCTCATTTGAACAATGTATGTAAACTTTTAAAGTTATTGGCAGTAGACATGTTTAAAAGGGTACTCCCTGGTAACTTAAGAAAGTGGGTAATCCTGGATAGCCCTCTGTCTTCTCAACAGCTACTTGTTTTAGTGGAACAATTATTATTAGATGAACTTGCAAACCCTAGTTAGATTTGTATGCTCCAAAGGCTAATAAGCCTTCACACATCAGTATGTTGCTTTGCCTGCAAACAAGACAAAACTTGACCATCTAAATATATTTCTTTTAAACTCACTCACACAGAGAATATAACCAAGTACTGCACAGTTAACAGCAACACTATGCCTTCAAAAACGGTTAAAAGTCTGTACCTAAAAGTAAACTTCCAAGATGGCTGCACACTGATCAAAAGGATCATTAGAGCTTTCACAGTGTCAAACTTCAACTGTAAAAACAAGCCAGTTAAAACTTTTCACTTGGGGGAAAAATCAGTTTCTGGCTAATACTTTCTAAGTGGCACAAAAACAAATTTGGAGAAAGTAAGAGGAAATCAACCCGAAGAGGAGAATAAAAACCTCTCTGAAAATAATCACTATAGCTGTTCAGTAAAAACCGTTCAAATTTCAACTTTAGTACATGAGAAGGCATCCATTAACTTAGAGGAAAAATAAATAAAATGTACTGAGGTGTGAAAAACTGAAGGAATACATAAAGTCAAATAACAAAAGTATGGACAAGATAGAAGCTTTAACTACATATTGATATGAATTACTAAAACTGCAAAATTTAAAGGTTAAATGAAAAAAAAGCAGGTTGGGCAATAGTATTGTTTAGAAGACAGCACAGAGAGGAAACCTAAGATCTTCTACTGTACCAAAGAAATTGGAAACTACACTGCACAGTCCTAGTTTTTCATAGGAGCATGCCTCAAAGAAACCTCTGTACTCCTCTCTCTCCCCGTCTCGCTCCAACCACTCACACTATCTTTAGTGCTTAGTCTTGTGTGACCCTGTTTTTATCTGTTCCTAGCCCTGTAACACTGATGTACAGTCCTCCCGTCTATTACCTTTATCTACTAATCTCTAGAAGGGCACTGGAAAAAGGCAAGTTCCTATATTTAGCACTTATCACCACTCCCTTTCTGTTCTGTGTTTACCTGGTGTCCTTGACTCACCCGTTTTATCTAGCCCTAGGTAATTTTAACTCCAGTTGCTTTTTTCCCCTTTTTCTGCCATATTTAAAATTGTACACTTGCCTTCTTGACCATATTTTATGTCTTTCTTCCCACCTTCTACCATATTTAAAATTGACCACATTAAGACATGTACTGTCTGTCTAGGTGCTTTTTTGCTCTTCTACCTACCTGTGTGGAGATGTTTTTTTGCTGGATTCTTGGGCTGTTAGGGCATCCGAGGTCTGGAGCAACCCGCTTCATTTGACCTCCACTTTGCTCCGGCCTCAGTCTGCTCCCCTATCCTACCCCCCTCTTTCATTACATTTATACTTCCCTGACCCCTCCCATTCATTACCTCAACAACACCTTCCAATTAACTCACAAACAACCCCCCACAGACTACTCCCACATACTCACACTTCTATCTTTCTTAAGATGGCTTCCCTCACTAGTACACTCCAATACACACAATTCCTTTCATTCATTCTCACCTGCACTGCTCTTCTAGCCCTACTATTCCATACCACCTCTATATACACCACCTTAAGGCCATCTCCACAGTCATCCAGCACACACACCCTACCAGTATGACAACAATAACAGTTACTCTGACATCTCACCTTCTTTAATCTCAACACATACCCGTACTCTCACACAAAAAAAACTTCTCCCTACCAACTCCAAACTTACTCTGCCTGTCACAATACCCCACACCCCTTGCAAAGAACAATCATGCCCAAACTACTATTCACCTTCTCCTTTCACTTACTAAATGTGGGGACATCCACCCCAACTCCAACCATCCCCAAAATTACATCAACTACACTTTAATAACAACAAATATTTGTAGCATATACAATAAAATTACCGAATTTCATACATGGCTAACTACCCAGACCCCAAATATTGTAGCAGTAACTGAAACATGGCTAAAGCCACATATTTCAGATACTGAAATTTTCCCTCCAGGCTACAACATAATTTGTTCTGACAGACTTAACAGAAAGGGTGGCTGTGTTGCATTAATATACAAAAAAAACCTCCCTGAATCTCACTTCCTACCCCAAACCAGTCCCCTACCTTTCAAAATTTCAAATTTGTCCCAACATCTCTTCATATTAACAAGAAAAAGCTAACTATCACAGTAGTCTATATCCCCCCAGGCCAGAACATTCCCATTTTAGAGGAATTTCTACCATGGATAAACCTACATGTATCAAATAAAACTATAATCCTAGGAGACACAAATATTAACTGGCAAAATCTTAACTCCAACTCCCCAACCAACAGCAGAAATTTACAAATCTTTACTCAGCTTAGCAAAACTTCCACACATGGCCTATCTACAGGATCAGAATATATCTTCGATTGGATATTAGTTACCTACCCTCACAATTACTCAAAACTCTGGCACAGGGCCCAATATACTAAGTGACCACCTTCCAGCATACACCCACCAGGACTCGCTCTCAAATAGTCAAAACACACTCCTATAAAACTTCCAGAAATCTCATCTACTTTGACCAAAATAAATTCTCAAGCATTCTAAAAACCCATAACTGGCTCCCACTAAAATCCCCCCCAGACGAGTCAGTATATTGTTTTAATAAGCTCTTCTTGGATACTCTTAATAGCTTAGCCCCCCCCCCATACATATCAAGCGAACAAAAGTGAATCACAGCCCATGACTAACAAAACTGACCAAACAATGCCTCCTTCATAGAGATAAAGCATGGAAAACTTGGCAAAAAGAAAGAACACAACAAAACGAAATTAATTTCAAACAATTCATAAATAGAGCCAAGAAACTAGTAATTCAAGATAAAAAAAAAAAAAAAAAAAAAAAAAACTATTTCTCCTCTAAGCTAACAACCTTACAAAATAATCCAAAGACATTCTGGAAGTCAGTCTCCACCCTTCTCAATCCTGGCACTCTACAAAATCCATCTCCTGCACCAGAAAAGCCTCCATGGCAAATTTCCCATGACTTTAAAACCCACTTTACCACCACCATATAAAAATTAGTCAAAGACTCCTCAACAAGCCTAAACCCATACTCCCAGAATACTAATAATGTCATACAAAATGACAATGCACCACTCAATCCTGACAATTCCAATCCACCTGCAACTCACTCATTTTCTATTCAACCAGTACCCAACATCTCTCATATGTAAACTCTTTAAAAAAAACTCAAACCATGCTCTCTTTCTGCAGACAACCTTCCGCTAGAATATTTATAACTAGCAGCAAATGCAATTGCATATCCAGTTAGTATTTTTATAAACCGCTCTCTCACAGAAGGATACATCTTATATTTATGGAAAAAATCTATTATTACTCCACTACATAAAGGCAGAAACTCTCACGACCCCTCTCAAACTATTGCCCCATCTCTACACTTTCCCCGTTATCCAAAATCCTTGAGAAGTGTGTACATAACACTACTACTCAAATACCTCAATGATAATGATCTTCTGTCTCTCACTCAGCATGGCTTCTGCCCAGAGCACAGCACTATTACAGCCCTGCTCACATTCACAGACACTGTCAACAAAGCGTTCAATACAGGTCACCCCACTTCAGTAATCCTACTGGATCTAAGGCTTTTGACACAGTATCACATACCAAACTTCTGATCCAATTAATAAAACTTTTCTGCTCCCCCAAATTCCTCAACTGGTTTACATCATACCTAAACAATAGACAGCAATCTGTAAAGTGGCATAATGTCCAATCTGATTATCTGTCAAACACAGGAGCCCCACAGGGTTCTATTCTGGGACCATTACTCTTCAATATCTTTATTAACTACCTCCACAAAGTCTCACAACTAGGTAAAATTATCCAATATGCCGATGATCCAACAATAACCCCTACTTCAAACAATTTCTCTGACCTCCTCACAGTTACTCAAAATGCTTTTACAGAGATTGAATCATGGCTAAACAATTCACAACTGCTACAAAACACCAAAAAAAAAAGCAAACAAAACTTCTATTATTCTCTTCAAGACAAGCAGATATAGACTTCAAAAATTTTCTCTAAAGATGGAACTGAAATAGAAATAGTAAAATCTGTCAAACTACTAGGCATTACAATTGACAACAAACTCACCTTTGAAATACACATTCTTAACGCAATAAAGAAAACGCACTTTAAACTTGGCAAACTTTATCATCTCAAACTCTACATGGACAAACCCACCAAAACAAAACTGGTAAGTACCATAATCATCCCTGCCCTACTTTATGGTAGTGTCATCTTTACTTACCTTCACTCATCCCTCAGCAGTAAACTTCAGTCTTGCTACTATAAAATAACTAAATTTGCCTCAGAAAAGCCTAACCGCTCACACCACTGTCAAGCAATCTCTGAACTGAACTGGTCGGATTTCCCAAACTATCTCTGCTATACCCAACTAATGGTAGCCCATAAACTAATTTATAAACCAAACACCTGCCCAGCACTCTAATCAATACTACAAACTTATATTCCTACACATACCCTAAGTTCCTCCAACAAATTGCTACTAAGTGTAACCAAGCCCAATAAAAGAGCTGGACAATGCTTGTTCTCTCATAGCATTGCTAAACAATGGAACTGCTTATCCTCCCATATTACCCAAATAAACTGTATAAAGACATACAGAGTAGCATTAAAAACTTACTTCCTAAATAACCTCAAATGCCAATGTAACACAAGCAAGCCAACATAAAACCTGCACTACCTAATATTAACCCACTTCCATAGTTCAAAATAACTACTACCCTGACAACAACACAGTTCTATTACCACTAGTTTCTGTTCGGTAAGAAATGCCATGTTTTCATGCAATGCCAAAAAAAACATAAAATAAAATAAAATCTTGTACTATTCTACCAACTGTTGTCTAAGTTTTTATAAGTTTTGATACATACTGTTAAGTTATATGTCTGTGTATTCCACTTTATAATTTTTGTTAACGTTTGCATATTTCACTTTTTAAAGATTTTGTCAAGTGTCTATATTTTATTTGACTGTATTAATTGTGGAGCTTTTCACCCCTGGCCTCTACTGAAAATGGGTTCCTGATCCAGTGGACTTTCCCCGTCAACAAATGTCAATAAATACATAAAATGTAATTTTATGAAACTGCAAATAAGGAACTGGCAAGTGTTCTACAGCAAGATTTCTTAACTGAGAAGGCAGTGGTACACTGAGTATGCTCCAAACCTTGTAATGACAAAGCAACCAAGACATGTATTAGTAAAGATGCAATTATACCAACAGAAATAGTTGTTCCTGACAAAAATGTGGCATAAGGGAAAAATAATAAAGCATGGGGACAGCAGAGTGTTTGTGGAAAAGTATTCCTCACTGTACACCAGACAGGAGGGAAGCTAGTTTATCCCAGCAATCAGGAAATGTCAACAGGCACATGTGAGATTCAAGCTGCTGTATCCAACTTTCTACAGAAAGTTTTCCCTAGAAGATCAAAAGCATTTTTGGATGTAGAACTGGCTTATGTGGAAATAAAAAATGTTTATACAACAAAGAGTGAGACAGCAAGCAAAAGGGGACTTCTGCTTCTTATTCTTCTGACAGTAATTAAGCTCATATAGAGGCTTTGTCAACTTTTTCCATTGCTCCAATGGAAAATGCATGAGTGACAGAAAAACACACTGAAGTCGCCCAAAAGTAAAATCACCTTGGTGTTGAACCAGGCACTGCTGCTGGGAGAATGAGAAGATGAAGGACAAAACCAGCACCACAGTGAAGTAAGAGAATAAATAGGAGACTATAATGCATCTATCTTATTAAATATAGGAAAAGGCATGTGAAATGTGGTTTTGCAAGAAATGACTGAAGAATAACTGGAATTTTGAAGAGTTTGTTAAAATAGTGGGTAGACTGTTAAGTATATACCCCACTTTATGTTACTAATATTTAAAAGGGCACTGAAGAAATAATTGTAACTAAAACAAGTTTTTGATCTTACTATTACTTGTTTAAAAAATTAATGATGTAAATCGCATGTTATATGGAAAGTATACTTGTAAAGTGTGCAGTCGGGTATTTTAAACATGAGATGGGGATGTCTTACAATGACTGCTGTTTTAAGTTGAGGATTATAAAACAAGAAAGTACATTTCATTAGTTGCAAAGTAATCAGGCTTTATAATATAACAAGGTAAGAAAGGCTAGACAGAAACAAATTTAACTTTGTGCTCTTCTGTTGCTGGGGTAAGAGATGTAAAAGTGTGCTGATTATAGTACATGTAGAACTAAGATAATTTCGCCTAATTGTTATATATGTGGATATCTAGAATAAAGCATTTGATTTAAGTTAGAGTTTTTTCTGGAAATAGGCTTGAAAAACAAGATAAAACAATGAAGTTCTTGCATTTGTAAAGTTATTAGCTATACTTTTCCATTAGCAAAAGTTTTCAGACTACACAGGTATGTATGCAGACAATTTAATTCCTTACAAGTCATATAAAGGTACATACAATTAATCATTAGAGGGCTGAGCAGTGTGCTCTAAATGAAATAACGGACTCTTTTAAACATCTGGAAAGTACTGCTTTGAGTTGGAGACAAGAAGTCTGCAGGTGAAAGCAGTTATTCATGAAAGGTTTGAACACTGTATGCTGGATGAAATTTATAAGGCACAACGTAATTAATATTTAAACATACATTGGTAAGAATGTTAGAGGAAAAAAAAATTAAGTTTTACACTGCGGGAAGTAAATATGTTATATAAGCAGTTGCCTTCCCAACAGTGTCAGAACTTTAATGCATTTAATATAAAAAAACACTATTTAGTTTACTTTCCCAGTAAACAAATGTTAAATAAAATAAAAAAAAAATTATTTAAAAAATAGCCAGTGCACTGATTTCGTAGGGCTAAAAGTAAATGTTTACTGAAAGCAAGCAAGCTGTTTTTCATATCCAGGTGGGAGATAGAAATACAAAAGGGAACAGAAAGCAACTAGAGTAAGTCGGAACATATGTTGTAACGTGCTTTAGCCATGGCAACCTTAATTATAGATTAGGTAATACCTGTGGGTACAGCTGTCAATTTGGGGCAATTGCTCCTATCTGGAGGATTAAATATTGTTTGAAAATGTACATCATTTTTGGAGCTTACTCCAAGTTGAGGATGGGAGTTCTGAAAATCTCTTCAGAGTGTTTTCAGTGAAGCAAACTTTCAGTGAAGCAAACATTCTCGAAAAATATGAGACAGGTTTAAATGCAGATGAGACTAAGCAACTACATAACAGATCAATTTGCCACATATTAATGACTGCAAGTAAGCGAAAAGCTGGAAATATCCATTCAACAGCACTATTACGTACAATAGGTAGGAGTAATAGGTTTGTATTATAATGGGTACTCTATTCATATTATCATGGAATGTAAAAGACCTTATAGGTATGAAAAAAGCAAAGAGTACCAAATTATAATAAGAGATGTAGGGTACAAATAGCAATGTTGCAGGAGACACATTTGGATACAAATGAACACGTGAATTTAAAAATAAAGGATTTCAGGGGTAGACATTCAACAGAATATCAAGGGAAAAGGGAAAGGGGAGCAATAATATTGATTGCCAGAGGGGCTCCAGTAATGAGAGGGAAAATACATAATAATGGTATATTTTTAGTAGTAAGGGGTTTCCTGACAGGGGAGGATTATGCTGGCATAGTTTCATAAGTGATTTCTAAGCTAATGACCCCTAAAGGGCTATTGAAGCCATAATACAGGAGCAAGATAATTAAAACTGGTTTTGAAGCTGAATGCTAGTTTAATGACCTTCAAGTATTATGAAGTGGAACAACAAAAGATTTGTACCATCTTACTTCCAGTTGTTTATCTGTTTGTTTTGGGCTTGTGCACATTCTCTGGTTTGGTTCTCAGGCAGTGGGGACAACAAATATCATACAGAAGGTTAGATTCATAAAAGTAGCAGAAAAGAACTAAGCCAAAATAGGAATGGATAAATCAGATTTTAATCAATAGAGGTGACTGAAAGCAAGGGCATAGAAAGTAGATACGAGGATGCTGGAATACACTGGAGAAAAATAGCAAGTGAATTAATGCTTTGGGAGCAAATAACTAGAGAGGGAAATGTAATATACTGTGGGATGTGGCAAAAAAGGAATTTGCACTACAGGTTAGAGACTGGCTTCCCCTAACATGGATTGTTAGCAGACAAGGTAAAAGGGATAGGGGATTATTACATGAAAGACCAGCCCTGGTAGTCTTTTTAGTCGAGTCTAAAACAGAAATTGCTGTTAAAAATGAGGATAACTAATAGGGTATATAAAACATTGCATAGTAATTATAAAGAGCAACCAAAAGACATTAGAAAAGACGAGACAGAATGGAATGTCAATATACAAAGGAACAATGGAACATCTGTACAGCTCTCATAATATTTAACAAAGTATAGGTTAGGATGTTTGCTTGGAAGAGTATGCATACATATTTGTATCCTCCATGCAGATTTCGGAGGATTTTTCCTTGGTCAATAGCAAATACTGGAGCTGTGATGGGAAAGTGAGAGGAAACTTGGAACATCTGTTGAAGTCCCCGTGATTTATATACGATAAAAGTGCTAAATGTATTTTATTAAACATTTTTTCAATTCAGTTGTTGCAGACCTATGAAACTTCACCTGGCTTTTTTTTTCTTTTACTTTTGGTTTACTTTTATGGAATGTAACAAGTTGCCAGACTTTAAAAAATTCCCCATGGTATAGTTTTGTCAGAAATGCTGGGGGGAGCAAAGGGTTCTAAGTAAGGAAATGATTCTTTTGATATGAGATACAGGATCTGAATTGGCCAGATATAGTAAAGCCTTACTAATTTTAATGCTACTGGCTGCAAAAAAATTTATGAGAAAATGGAAATCAAAATCTAAAGCAACTGTAACTGAAATACTGAATAAAAGAATTGTAAGTGAGAGCTTCAAAAAGGGAAAAAGCAAACTACACAGAAATAAATGGAATATATGGGAACAACACACACTGAACAGGTGTGATATTTAAAGATCATGTGCATGTCAGCAAAATGGCAAGCCATGAAAATGTTTTATTTTTGAATTTTAATACAGGGCTTACCTTGTGTTTCCCGATGTGCACACAAAATCTGTATTTTTCTTACTTTTTCCCTCTAAAATTTATGGTATAAGATGCTGTACTTTATATCAATTTGCTTCAACCACTACACATTTGTGTAAAGGACATCATGCTTCATTGTTGAGTTGATAGTATTATGATGGGATCAGAAATGCTCAGATTCTGAATCAGAGGCCTCCAGGAACGCAGATTCCTGTGTTTTGCTTCAACACGTATTTTCAGGACAAAAAATGGAATGTGAACTCACTGGTCTAATTAAATGCCTGCAACAGCAGTGATTTACCAAAAAAAAAAATCAAATGTGAGGAGCAAGACTGGGAGCATTTTTAGAAATCAGCACCCTACAGAGGTTATGCATGCAGACAATTTATTTCCTTATAATGCAAGCTGCCTCAGGATGTAGACTTGCCCTGTTATTTAAACAGGGATTGCTGGATTCAGAGAGCATGAACACATGCTAAAGCAAAACATGTGTAGGCATAAAACAACTAGTAAGCACAAAAATGAAGGGATATGTGCATATGAAGACAAGGAATGCTCCAAAACACACAAGAGAGATGGAGACTCTAAGGTAGTGTTACTGCCTCTAGTACGACGCTACAACACACAAAAACAATAAAAAAGGACAAAAAGGGCACAACACCCTGCATAAAATGACTTCCCAAAAGTAAGAAGAAACTTACAGATAAAAGGTACCAGGTCTAAAAAAATGGAAAGTAAGAAGATAACTTTACAGGAGGTCCAGGCCAGGTAAGGAGGGAGGCATAGAAAGAAGATGTCGCAGAAGGAGAGGAGGGAGAACATGGAAAAAAGGCCCAAAGACTTAATGTTAAGATGTTAATCTTTCACATAACATTTCTTACCAGACCCTTACCCCTTCTTTCTTATCCTTCATGGCTTCCTTCCTTCCTACTGTAGTGGGGGCACTTGGCTCCTGGCTCACCCTAACCAGTTTACTGTAAATTGAAACAAACTTTGAGGTGGGAGGCCAAAAACTCCAAGTGGGGCTCATTGCAATGACACAAAAGGTGTCAAAAGGAAAGGCTCTTGAAGGGCTGTGGTAGAAGCTTGAATGAGCTATGAATGTGCTGAAATTATAGGTTTCAGTGCTGTCCAGGAAACTTCCTGGAGGGAAGCTGTTTTAGAAACAATTGTTTTCATTGATAGAAACAAGAAGGCCTTTTATACACAATTTTTGGAAACACAAAGTTTCTAAGGGTATCCTAAATTTTTGGCCTGTCCAAGATTGAAATAGATTTCCTAAATTTTCAATTCTGTCCAAATAATATCTTTTCTGATCTCTGACATCAAGATAATGTAGATTAGTGTAATGATCTGATTCAGATTGTTGATGTGTTGGTGATCAAACTCATGATGGATAAAGGTAAAAGTTTTCTGTCTTTTTAAATTTAAAATGTAAAAAGTTGAAGGACCTCAAGTTTGCTGAAACAAAATAGAAATAGAAAATTTCCCTAGAAGAATAATTCAAAGACCTCAAGAAACAAGGTCACTTTAAACAGAAGGCTCAAAGGGGTTCCGCAGAAAGAAGAAAAGCACTAAAGATTTCCTTTCTTGAAGGGAAGTTTAATTGGAAAATTAAAAGGAAAAGAGATTTTAGGAGAAGGGAATGGGTTCAGAAGGGGGGATAATATTAGGAAAATAGAAATCAAGAAGAGCCCCTTTGATGAAAGCTCTATCTGAATTTTCTGTAAAAAAAACAAAAAAAGAATGAATGATCTCAGCTTGGAAGAAAAGAGGAGAGGAAGAAGATGAGTTATGAAGGGCCTACTAAGCATAGAACTTTTACTTCCCAAATAAAAAATTTGCAGCCTTATGGAAATTAGAGAAAACGCTGGAACTTAATATTAGTAAAGTCACTATGGATTGGCTTGTTCAATTAAGGAAGAGGATTGGAAATCTCTGGAAAGAAGGGGCTGAAAGGACAAGATTGGACGAAGGAAGAGATGCCATGCTGTGAGGTCATAAGTATTGCTGATTGTGCAGATGATGGAGCTGTGAATCAGTAGAACCATGGCTGGGTCCAGATGCTGGGACTGGGGAGGCCATGTTGTGATGGAGGATGAGGAACCAAAGAATCAAAACTGTAAACAGTAAGGGAGATGAAATTCAATTGAAAAGGGGAAGGGGACGGGAAGTGGTGAGCCAATCCTGGGACAAGGTAAAGATGGGATGGCAGAGGAAGTGGGCGAGAGAGGGAAGTACAAACGCTCTTGTGGGGGGAAGGAGGTTGAAGGGATAAACTGGACAAGGTTTTTGGGTGAGAAAAAACTGATGGGATTGAGAGGGCAGAAGAATCTGCATGAGGCCAGAGAAAGAATCTGCCTGATCAGCTGCTATCAACATGGAGAATGTTGAGTGTCCCAAGCCAGTCTGAGCTACGAGATTCCGAGTTAATACTAGGAACACTGTCATAGAGATCGCCCATTGCAGAAATCTGGGGGTTGATACACCTCCGCCTCGTTTTGTCCGCATACGAGTTGACTGTGGGATTGCCACAGACTGTCCGTCACGGATGTCTGTTGGCTGAAGAACGGACTGTTTGGAAAAGCTGCGCTAATAGCCAGGACATTTATGTGCAGATGGTAATTTAACAGGGGTATGGTCCCATTGAGCTCCCACCCATGAAGGCACCGACCCTGATAATGACCCCCTGTCCGAGGATTGGTCCCTGTCGGACGTGGTGATAGGCGAACCAGGCCTTGATGCACCGAGACGATGTGATCCACCAAGCAAGATGTTCAACACATGTTTGTGTCACCAGAATCTTGTGGCACCGCCATGGAATGACGATGATCATTGTGTGAACAGCATCCATTGTGAAGTGTTTTTGAGAGCAGAAGGGCAGGAAGAAGAGTGATGGGCAGGAGCATAAGAAGAACATTAATAGAAGATGGATGGCCTGAACCTTACAACTGGCCTGGCATGTCTGCCTTGAATTGGCTGAAGTCCCATTCTTGTTTTGCATCCACTGTTGTTCTGTAAGGGTGACTTGTGTTCTAAGCAGAATGAAAGGTGATATAGAGGATGAGCCTCTGAAACTGAGAGGGCTTTAAGGATTGACTTGACCCCAAATGCTGGAAAGATGACTGATGTAATCCCATGATTGTGATGAGTTGTGGCTTGTATAGTGCTGATGCCTGGCTTGTCGGACAGAGCCAGGGGACTGGTGATATCGATAAGCCCAGGCCTGCGTGCCTCAGGCAGTGAGACCACGCCGCAGCATATTTGGCTGACTGAGTGGAACTGAAAAGGTGAGGGCTCTCTGCTGCCAAATTGCTGACTGGAATGGGGAGGTGCCTTACTCGGAGAAAGCGCCTGTGAATTTACATCCTCCACCCATATATAAGCACATGAGTGAACTGAGATGAGCACATCCAGTTGTCCTTTGATTGGAAGATCCTGAAGTTCTAGAGGCTGTGACCGAATCTTGTCTTCTTGTTGCTGGAGCCGAATGTCTGCAAAGTCTCAATATTGGTCTTTGTTCAGGACCTTTTTTGGGTAGATTCCGGCTTGATGGTCTATTGGGGTCTCTGTGTGACCAGATTTGTCTTTTTAAACTGAAGATCTGCGCCTTGTTGGCCAATGGCGAACTCCGGGTCTACATCTCTTGAAGGGACCAGGAGGAAGGGAACTTCCTCGGAAGTGACTAACCTTGGATATGATCGGCTGTGGAATCTCTCTTGGAGACTGGGAACACCAGTCAACTGTTCACATGATAGGGAACTGCACATGTGAAAGGTCAGGGAACGACACTCCAGGGCAGGATGCTGAAAAGGCTTTTCAGGAAGAGACCTGCCGCTTGCTTGTTGAGCGGGACCCCTCTCCCCTAGGAGCCTGTTGTTGTTGTTGCCCTGCCTCCCTCGGTCTGTTGTTAACTGGACCTCAGTGTACTCCTGGGGATGGAACAAATTTCCCTCCACCCTCTTGGTCCCTTATATTGGAGGGGCCTCTATCCTGTGGACCCCTCTGTCTTCAGTGAGGGAAAGGGAGGCTCACTGCCCTCACCAAGGTTTCCAGAAAGGCACCCTTCACCTGAGGGCCAAACCACTCAGAGGTTTCAAAGGGACTTTTAAAGGGATCCTCTCAGAAAATCTAATTTGAACATTAGCTTGGCGCCCGCTAAAGCGCCATCCTGCCACACCTCTAGCCTCTAAGAGCCACACCACGCAGCAGATTGTCTCTATATGGACTTAGATCCAATTGAGATGATTAGTCCTTCTGTGGAGAGCAATAAGCCCCTTGGGCGGGTTCCGGCCTTCTAATTCTCCTTATCTTCTGGCCAATGGAGTCCAGCTCTGTCACATGTCTCTGTCAGCCTGGTGGATGTCAAAAGAAGTGGTGAAAATATCGCAGAGGAAAAGGACCTCTTTAAAGTCCCAAGCAAGAAATCCTCCGCTGGCGTCCAGGAATCCAGCCTCCCCAATTGAAGCTGCAGCAAGGACCGGGCGGGCAAAGGGATTTTCTTGGCATTGCCGGCCACCACCACCACGAGTTATAAGGAGATGTTAGGAATTGTTTGTCACTAGAAGGCCTCCTAGGGACTGGCAGCCCTAGATCCAACTCCCAGAGTCAGGAGGGGGACACGCAAGGGATGGGTCACTGGGGGAGGGCACCCCGAAGGCGGAGACACCCAGGAGGTGGACATCCTCACGCGGAGGGCTCAGGTCTACTGACTCTAGAGTCCAGGGCCCCTTCGAGTGGCCAGTTTCCACTCTGGAGGGGAGTTCTAGGATGATCTCTGAAGGAGACATCCTCAGAGGGGATCAAATCAAATCAGGGATCCCTCTGTCTGGAGATATCTCAAGCAGCTGACCAGCTTCCTCTCTGCCTCTCAGGTCCATCCTTCCTAGAGGATTCCAAAGGAGGATAGAAGGAAAAGAGGGAAATCTAGTCCTACACCTCCTGAAGGGAAAAGAGTGTGGGAGGAATAGCAACAGATGAGAGAGAGAGGGAGGCAGAGGAAGAGGACAGGACTGGGAGAAGAGGGGGACCAGACTGCGGGACACCCACTGCTGAAGTCACAGGTTTCTCAGTCTCGAGGTCTCCCTCCCAGCCACCGAGGAGCTAGGTCTTCAAAGATCTCCCCGAAGCCCAGGAACTCCGAGCTCCACCCAAGGCGAGGTCTCCAAGGGAACAGCGAGGCTCCAAAGGGTCAGATGCCACTCACAAGGTCGGAGGCACCTCCGGAAGCCCCGGACCACCAATCCGACCAATTACCGGAGGAAGGAAGAGAGGAGATAAGAGAAGGGGGCCTCCGGAACCAGGGGTATCCGCTCCTCCACCAGACTTAGTAACCACTCACTCAGTACCCAACCAAGGACTGGGGTAGACGGAAGGGAAAAACTGTAACGGGTGGACCAACAACTCCTGCGAGTTTGGGGCCAGTACCTTGGGCCAGTACCTGTGACTTGAGCACTCTCTGACCACATCGGTCCTGGTAGGTGATGACCCCCCTGACTGGGTGATCTCTGACTCATGGCCTGACGATAGAAGAGGGAAGAGGGAGGGAAAGTATCGGCGACAAGGAAGGAGACCACCTTCCTCTTCCTTCATGAAGTCGAACTCGTCCCTGTCCTGTCCGCATCGGCACCGCGAGAGCGGGCAGATGTATCGCACCCAGCCCAGCCGCCGCATCACCAGCCGGTAACGGTGATCGAGCCGATCGTCGGGGCCGATGCGAGCACCCGAGCCATGGGGTGTCGCGAGCCGATCGGACCACGCCGAGTCGGCCACGCACGTCGGGCGATCGGTCGGAACCCGAACCACAGTGGTCAGTCGCATGGCGCCCGATAGCCATCGGCGGCCGCTTGGCAGTTCAGCCCATTCCAGCGGCTCCAGCCCGACTTTATCTCTAGTTATACGAGCCACAGGCTTAGGCGAAACAGAAGCGAAACAGAAGCCTGGATCTTGCTTTTTTTGGCACTTTTTAGTGATTTTTTGAGAGGGAGAGGCCCCCTCAGAACCCCACGAATCTCTCCTCCTTTTCTCCCTGGCTGAAGGAGGGACAAATAGCACAAAGGTCCTGCAGGTGAAGAGGGCCAAATAAAAGAGGGTAGTAGACAAAGAAGGGTGACCGTCAGTCAGAGCAGTGACAGCAACAGTCTCACAGCACTGGTCACACTGAAACCCTCTTTAGACATGGTGCCCAAAACACACACACACACACACACCAGTCCAAAAAAATTAAATTGATCCCAATAGGGATATAATAAAATAAACACACACACACAGGGGGGGGGGGGGGGAAATTAATTATTAAAAAAAAAAAAAGAAAAAAAAAGACATTTCAGAAAAATTAAGTTTAAAAAGTTACTATCAAAAATAAAAAATATATAAAAGGTTTTAATAAAAAGGGCAAAAATGAATTAAAAGTGAATTATTACAGGAGCTGGTAAAGAGAATCTCCCAAGCGAAGGATCTGGGAGATCTGCCCTGCCCTGCATCATATGGGGGGGGGCGGGCTGCTGGGTAAAGGAGTTCTCGTTCTCGAGCTAAAGAAGAGTCGGAGGTGGAGAGGAGGGATCCAACCCATCAAGCAAGAATGAAGGCGAGATTGACAACTTAACATCATAGCTTTGGGTGGAAGGATTTCAAAGTTATAACACAGAGTCTTGCCAAAAGATAGATAAGCATTAGGTTAACTGCCTTTGGGGGTCATTTTAAGCCTAGACAATTTCCCTTAAAGGTGAGACTCAAATCATGTATCTTGTGAGGTAAATACCTTAACCATTAAGCCAACCCACAACCTGTTGTTGAAGTAATAACAGAGGTTAATGGATGGACTCAGAGAAGGTGAGTCTTGCCAATAAGACTCTAGTTATTAAAGTAATAAGAATGGTCAGAGGAGAAATTGACAGGAAGGACCTATAGTGAAGAATACATTAAAATAAATGTATGTTGAAAGATGAGCAAGAAATAGAAGAACTTTATACTGAACAAAAACATAAGAGGAGCCTGATTAGAATTCTAAGCTTCGCCCTGCTGCACTAAAGCACAATGATGGTTAAAAAAAAAAAAAAAAAAAAAAACAGAAGCATGACTCTAAGGGTAAAGAACATACAAAAAATAAAGAATAGAAAGGGACACTGGAAGTACTCATGGAGGAAGAAAATTATTTTCATGAGCTGCCTTTTGTAAGGAACGAAATAGATGAAGGGGAAAAGCCTGCACCAGTATTTGTAGAGGAAGAGGCCATAGCTTCTACTTCAAATCGGGATGATAATGACAGAAATACTGACAGAGATAAGCCATGTAAACTTCAAGTAGGCTCGGTGAAAAGACAATACACTAAACAGAGCTAAAAAAAGAGAGAGCGAGAGACAGAGCGAAGAGTAGATGGACAACTAAAGAAAGAACTAAATTACATACCCCAACTTTTAACTAATAAATTACCTGTTCTGCAGGGTAACAATAGACAGAGATCAGCAACCAAAACAGTTCCAAGATCTTTTAGAATACCTGTAAAAAGGACAGTACATAGCCATATATGAGATTTCACTAAGGGATGAATATGGCAAAAACTTGGCTTTTAGCCAGATTCTGTTGGTCTGCTATTATGAAGGACACACAACTTTTGTGCAGTCTGCCCAAAGTGTCAAAGGCCAGCATCTAACCCAAGATTTAAGAACTCTAACATCCTTAACCATTCTGGGTGCCCCTTCTGAAAGCAATAGTAATGGACATTGTGGGTTCATACCACTTGTAAAACACAGCATTGGCAATCATGATATTTTATTAATTATCTATTCAACAAAATGTTTTGAAGCAGTATCCCTATGAACAATTAGCACAAAGGTCATAAGAAAATAAATAGTAATGCATTTTTTTTCTATATAGGTATTCCCAAGGGAATTCTTACTGACCAAGGTACCACATTCATATCTAGAGTAATACATTAATTCTTATCAATTTTACAAAGCAAAACGGTTAAGAGTGCTAGTATACCCCCTCAAACAGATGGGAACACTAACACAACTTTAAAATATGCATGATGGAAGGCTATAGAAGAGGACAGAAAATGGGACCATCTGCTCCTATATCTCCTCTGCTGCAACAGAAGTATCCTCAAGCCTCCAACAGATTCACACTATGTGAACTGATGCTGGGCAGAGATCACTTAGGCTTGCTAAATACAGCCAAAGAAAAATGGCAGAAAGAAAACAAGCCATTTAAAAGCACGACAGCTTTTTAACACCTGCAGGACAGGTTAAAAACTATAATATCAATGTATATTTGTCAACCTTGTATACATTTGCATTTGGATACTCCTCCTGGGCCCATCTCATTTGCTCACTCAAAAAAAAAAAATTGCACTTTTCATCTGCTTTTACTGTATTTGTGTTTCTTCCTACTTTATTTTGCTTTTGCGTCATCTTAAAAGTACTCAATTGTATTTATTACTGCTTGGTGTAACTATCATTCTAAGCCTTTTGTTTTAAGCACTTGGGCTTCAGACCAGTTGTTTTACATTAAGAAGGTTTGTGGTCTGCACTGCTGTGGCAGAACATGTAGCTTACATCCTTCTAAGTTGGGAACTGCTGATTGAAGGCTCACTGTCTGTTGTTCTAAAAGTGTATTAGTTCTGGTTTAAGCACTTGGGCTTCAGGCCAGTTATTTTACATTAAGAAGGTTCGTGGTCTGCACTCTTGTGGGAGGAGAGGCTGGACTCTGCCCTTCCAAGCTGGGAATTTCTGGTTAAAGGCTTATAGTGCCTGCATATTTGAACTGTTTCTTACTGAAATTGGTGCACCTTGTTTGCTGTAGCATAGACTAGATCCAGGCCTGCTGAATCTAGCTTTGTTTGCATAACTTGAGCACTAATCCAGGGCTTTTTTGGAGAAGGTTCTCCTGCACCCCAGTGGCAGGAGTGTACAGTTAGAACTTATCTGATTGAAGACTACAGGAACAGGACTCAGTTTTGAGATTTTTTTTACTGGTTAATTGGGTAATTTGTTTAAAGCCTTTTCTGATTGCTTGTAGTCATCTAAAGCTGTTTTAAGTGTATTTTTTACTGTTTGTAGTTGTTTAAAGCTGTTTTAAGTGTATTTTTTACTGTTTTTGCCTTATCTTTAAAAAAAAAATTCCTCGTTTCCCACCTTTCTAAGCTAGTGTAGTCCAGTTTTCAGGCTAGTGCTGAATTCAGGGCTGTGTTACAATTTTCTTGAGTTGCCCATACCTTACCTGGATAGAGGGAGGTTTCTCTGTTCACCTGTGAGAGAGGGAGCTTTGAGCAGCCATCTGTCCCTAGAGGAGTGGTTCCAGCCTAGAAATTAGTAGTCTATAGGCCATTTTGGGCTAATTTCTATCTCTTTCACTTCCCTGCTGTAAAAAACACGTTTGCACGGTTTTGCATGTCCGGGCAGCGCCGGTTAGCTAGGGCTAAATTTATCCCAGTTCCACCAAGTGTCCTCTTCAGTTTTTCCCTTGAAAGTAGTCTAACTCTCAACCTAAGCACTTAAAAAGCATCCTACAGTCCAGCACTTGCTCAGACCTAATAGCAAGCACTAATATACCCTGACACTTGATTGCCCAGCAGGGCAAGGCTCATTATTCACCCCTCACCAACCAAGCGACTAAGCAGCGCACCGTACTATTCAGGCATGACCAAAGGGCAATTTCAGGTATACTCTCCAGTCCAGCTAGTGAAACTGGGTATCCTGAGGCAATGTTACAACTGCCTCATGTACACAGACAACCCTCTCCTTATACCACAAAACATTAACATATGCGAGAGATGCAATTATATAGCTAAATTGGAGGCCAAGCTCTCTCCACCCAAGACTGGAACAGGCAGTCATGAGGAGAAGGTTAACGCTTGCACCACACCTCCAGCCTCACAAAGACGTACTAAACCAGCACTGGCAAAAAATACACATATATACACTAAATCATACTCGGAGGCTCTAAATAAAAACCTGCAAAAGCATCACAGACCTCCAAAGCAGACACCCAAAAAACCTGCACCTCTCGTCACAAACCAGACAACACATAAAACACAATCAGTGTGCCACAGAATCACAGCCCTTAAGGTGAAATAACATACCTAACACACTGGTAATAGGTGACTCTATAGTCAGGCACACTGACATCCCACTCACTAGGCTAGACAAGGAGAAGGTTACTGTTAGCTGCCTGTCGGGAGCCAGAATCCGCCACATAACACAAGCACTCAGGTCACTCCAGAACAAGTACAAATATGACTCTGTCATTGTTCATTTTGGTGTGAATGACCTAAGACGTACCTCCCTGGACTACATGAAAAGAGACATGGAAGAGCTCTCTGATCATGTAGCCCAGGCGGGTATGACCCTGATAAGCATCCTGCCCTCACCAAGAATGATACCGCAGTATAAAGAAAAAATGATCAATTTCAACAATTGGCTAAGCTTCTGATGTCATTCAAAGGGAGTGTCTGTCAGCCTGGGACGACATGCTCGACAAGCCTCATTACTTAGCAAGGGAAGGCTTGTACCGGTCACCCCTAGGCATTCGAATACTGGCCAAGGCTCTTGCTGCCCCCATAGTGCCTTTTTTAGGCAAGGCCCCAAAGTCAAACCCTCCTCTGTAAACAGCACAAATAAAAAAATGAGGGTTATTGCCACTCAACGCCAGGAGTTTAAATCTCAAAATGCACACGCTCGAAGCACTCCTCAGTATGGAGAACGTCGACATCTGTGCAGTAACTGAAACCTGGTTCAAGGCTCCAAAGAGCACCCCAGCACTACCGGGCTACAACTCATACCACACATTTCGGTCACAGAACATGGACCGAATCACAAAAGGAGGGGGTGTATCCATATTCATCAAGGATACCTACACCTCCAGGTTAGTGGCGCAGCATGATACCTCCAAGATCATCCATGTGCAACTAACATCAGGTAAATCTGCAATGCAAATTGTGGCCTGCTACAGATCACCCTCCATGACCCAGGACCACCACTTCGCCTTTCTGGAGACACTGGAAAACATGAAGGTCCTACCAAACACCCTGATATTGGGCGATTTCAATTACCCTACCGTTAACTGGGAAAACTACTCAAGTACAAACTCCCACATCCAGCGCTTCCTGGAATTTATCAACTCAAACGCCCTGGATCAGCTGGTAAACCACTAACAGAGGTGAAAACATATTGGACCTGGTCATCACCAACATGGGCGACAGGATTTCCACACTGGAGGTCAACCCGTCCCTGGTTAGATCAGATCATAAACTAATCACTCTGGATGTCCACACCACCACATCCAACCAAGGAAACCACAGTGAAAAACTTTTCTATAGCAAACTTCACCTTACTTAAGATAGAGGTGGTAAGTTTCACAGCCCCCACGCTAAAGGATAACAGTGTCCAAGATGCAGGAACCTTTACAAATACACTCTATGAGCACCTACAAGGAAGCATGGATTGTGCCATCCCTAGCAAAAGCAAGACTCACTCCCCTAAGGAGAAGGAAACTAGTCTGGTGGACCCCTGCCATAAACAGGCTATACAATAGGAGGAGGAAACTAGTTCAGAAAAAAAGTAAATCCCAAGAAGGAAAGACATCCCTGATCAGTATCAGTAAGAAACTAAGGTCACTCATAAAATCATCCAAGGCTAACTTGGAAAGAAAAATAGCCTAGGATTCGAAAGACAACCACAAAGCCTTCTTTAGCTATGTCAAGAATCTAAGTGGCAACTCGCAGACATGCTCTGAGCTAGTGCAAAATAGCACAAAATATACTGAACCCACTGATATTGCCAACATCCTGGCAGATAGATTCAGTGCAAACTTCACCTCTCCTCTCACCCCTAAAAAGGCCCACAACAATACCAGAAAAGTGTAGCGTCCCGAAAATCACAGACGCACAGGTGAAAACACCCTTTCAAAAGCCAAAAGCACAGCGTCAATGGGGCCAGATGGTGTCCCAGGCCGAGTCTTGCACGAACTACTGAACGAACTAACCCCCCACCTAAACACATTGTTCAACCTCAGCCTCTCCACAGGCTACGTGCCCATAGAATGATGCACAGCAACGGTTATTCTGCTCCACAAAGGAGGGGCCACAACTGACCCTGGTAACTATCGACCCATAAGCCTGACTAGCCTGGTCTGCAAGACTATGAGCACATCATCATGGAACTCATTAACAAAGACAATGGGAACCTGCAAACACTTGACCTGACCCAGTTCGGCTGTGTAAAGGGCAGATCATGCCAACTAAACATGGCTGACTTCTTCAAGACAGTTACCAAGGCCATAGATGAGGGGAAGGTAGTTCACAAAGCCTACCTTGACCTCGCCAAGGCTTTTGACACCATTCCCCACTCGGGTATTATAGAAAAATTCACCTGCCTGAACATCAACCCCTACATCACGAGATGGGTTGCCAACTGGCTTACAGACAGAACTCACACGGTAAGAATAGCGGACTCCAGGTCCGACTCTAAACCAGTCACAAGTGGTGTCCCACAAGGCTCGGTCCTGGGACCCTTACTGTTCAGCATATACTTCTCAGAAGTACAGGCAAACACAGGAGGACTATGGCTAACCAAGTTCACTGATGACTGCAAACTGGGTGCCATAACTGACTCTTCGGCTGACACGGACATTCTCCAAAAGGGCCTTACTGAGACGGACACCTGGTGTCAAAGTCATGGTCTCAAGTTGAATGCCAAAAAATGCATAGTCATCCCGTTTGGGAAAAACAAAACACCCATGAATTACCACATAGGTGGCAGGCCCCTTAATACAGAAGAGGTAATAAGAGGTCTGGGGACCCAGGTAGATAGTAATCTCTCCTTTGACAATCATTGCCAAAGTAGTTAGGAAATCCTTCTATGTGGCCCATCTAACTACTAAAGGGTTCGCATCTTGAAATAAAGAGGTCATAGCCCCCTCTACTCGTTACTCATCAGACCCATCATAGAGTACAATGCTCTATTTGGGATATACCTCACAAGACGCTTCCAACAGCTGGAAAGACCATAAAAGTACCTCACCAAAAGGATTACTGGCCTCAAACATATGTCCTATGCAGCCTGACTGGAAAAACTCCAGCTGTACTCAGTCACATATCGCTTACTCAAAGGTGATCTCTGCCTGACTTACAAATCCATGTCCAACTCAGAATTGATGGACATGCTCCACCTAAAGAAATCCAAGTCACTGCGAGCCACTCGCTCTAGTGAGCTAAACCTCGCCACAACAATAAATAGGACACGCTTGGAGGGATAGATTCCTGTCACAGAGACTCCCCATGCTTTGGAACATAATTCCTAACTACATTAGGCAGAGGTCCTCACACTAACACTCTTCAAGAGAAACCTTGACGAGTGGATAGGTAACAGAAAATACACCCCTGGGATCACTTCATTGGCTCTTCTTAACAGAGGTTCAGTTAATTAATCAATGGGGCAGCAAAAGCTGACACACTCAGGCTAGGCTTATAAATGACCTCGGGCAGATAAGTTCATAGGTAGGTACTAGGCTATGTAAGAGAACAAATGAAGATGACCCTGGAGGTACAACAGAGAAAATGGACATGCTTGTCACAGACCTGAAGCCAGGACACAAAGTTCTTGTCTTAATACCTAATGCTAAAAATAAATTCCTTGCAAAGTGGCAAAAACCTTTTGAAGCTGTAGAAAAAGTATGTGAAGTGATTTATAAGGTGAGACAACCGGAGAAAAGAAAACCACAGCAGTTATAACAAAAAGGAAGTTATTTACTCCCCATAACGTTCCATGTATGTTGTCCATCTCGCCGTTCATTCTTATAATGATGGGTTCGGAGCCGATCCTTGGCTCCCACTCAGCCGAATACTTAGCTGAAAGTCTCAAACTGGCAAGTGGCAAGAAGGTATCCCACAATGCAGTGGTATAATTCCCCAGATCTTGCTTGCTGCTACTACTGAACAACATTGTACACTATATACATATCTACAAAGATATACATATATACAAGTCCATATCACACATACTGGAAGGAAAAACAAGCTGAGACAAAGAACTCCTGAGAGTAGTAAAAAATCTACTAGGTCCACAAGGAGTCTTTGGCAGGGGGAAGGAGGGAGGGTTTGTAAGAATGAACGACGAGATGGACAACAAATATAGAAGATTATGGTGAGTACATAACTTCTGTGTTATGTTGTCCTATCTCTCCCTTCATTCTTACAATGATGGGACAGCATCCCTAGCACCTTTACCCTGGGTGGCTCAAGGGAGTACACCTTTAAGCACCATGGAACCAAAGGATGCCCTGTCCCTGGAGGCCAAATCCACTTTGTAATGAGTGCTAAAAGTATGTGAATTCTGGCTTGAAAGGCAGATGACGTAGCCATTGCTCTAATGGAATGAGCCTTCACTTTGAAAGGTAAATCTCTGTGATTTGAGTTATAGATGAATGTAATACGATTAGAAAGTCAATTGGAAAGAGTAGTTTCTGAAACTGAGCTTCCTTTTTTTTGCATCAGAGAAGGATATGAATAATTGGTCAGATTTTTCTGAAGTCTTTGGTCCTATGCAAATAGAATCTGAGTTGTCTATGCATGTCCAGTTGATGTAATTTGTACTCTGCCTTGTTGCTATGATTAGGAAAGAAGACTGGAAGCTCTATAAATTGGTTTATGTTGTTTGGAAAAAAAACTTTAGGTAGAAAGGATGGGTTAGTATGTAAGGATACCCTATCCTTTTGAAAAATCAAATATGGCAGTTTAATAGAAAGATCTTGCAATTCTGACACTCTTCTAGCAGAAGTTATAGCCGCTAGAAGCAAGGTCTTCCAGGAAAGGAACGTGAGGGCTGAAGATGAAGACGGCTCAAAAGGTGGCAAGGTGAGATGAGACAAAACAAAATTTATATCCCAGGAAGAGGGGGGTTCCTTAAAGGGAGATCTTAATAAGGAGGCACCTTTTAAGAAGGCTCTACACAAACTGCGTGACATTAAGTTGGAAGCAGAATCACCAATGTGAAAAATTGAAATTGCAGCATGTTGAACCATGATGGTTGCTGCAGCTGAACCTTGTTGGAACAGTTCTGCCAAAAATTCTAGAACAGAATGAATACGTGCAGAAAAGGGATCGATGTTCCTGTCTTGAGCCCAAAAGGAAAACCTCTTCAATTTACTAGAATACAGCTTTCTAGTGGAAGCTTTATGTGAGGACATTAAGATATGTCTAACTGTAGGAGTGAAATTGTGAAGCCTGACTAAATTGGGAAGTGGAGCAGCCAAAGCTGTCAATTTTAGGGTGTGGAGAGAAGGATGAAGCTCCCCTGACATACGAGTCAGTAGATCTGGCAGTGGGTCTGGAGTCCAAGGCTTCTCCTAAACATGAGGCCAAAGGAAGGGGGAACCAAACTTGGTGAGGCCAATAAGGAGCAATGAGAATTATCCTGCTTCCCAAGTACTGTGCTTTCTGAATTACTCTGGGTATTAGAGGAAAAGGCGGAAAAGCATAAAGAAGTCCCAAGGGCCAATTGTGAGCAAGTGGTTCCCTCGGGGTCTCCCCCGGAGGGGGGATTAGGGTAAAGTAGTTGCTGCACTTGGCATTCATTGGAGTGGCAAAGAGATCGCAGCAAGGCTGTCCCCATGCTCGGAAAATCATTTCCGCTACATTGTGATTGAGAGACCACTCGTGAGGCATTAGGAGTGCTCTTCCCAGCTTGTCCGCTATCACTGTGGACTTCCCTGGAATGTGAATTGCAATTAGAAAGCTCTGGGAAGAAACTGCCCATTGCCACACTCATAGGGCTTCTCGACAAAGGGGGTAAGATGGTAATATCTGGTTGCCCCCGCTTGTTTATGTACCAAACCACAGACATATTGTCTGACTGTATCGTAATTGTCCCTACAGGAAGTGCTTGCAACAGAAGAAGCACAGCTTTCATCTCTAGAACATTTATATGCAAGTGAGCCTTGTGTTCTTGCCATGTACCTTGGACTGTTCTTCCCAGAAAATGCCCCCCCACTCTATCTGGGAAACGTCCGTGGTCACTGTAGCTATGGGTTGATGTGGAACAAAAGGGTCTGCCTATTGTCACCTGAGTGGAGTGTATCCACCATCTTGAGTTGTTCTTGCAAGATTCCGTTATTCTGATCAAGTGAGACATCGGAAGCTCTTGACGTGACCATTGGGAGAACAATAGCCATTGAAGGACGCTCGTGTGCATTCTGGCAAGACGGATCAGTTTAATCGTGGAAGCCATTGTTCCTAGTAATTTTAGAATTATCTTTGCTTTCACTCTTGTCTTGGGAAGGAGGTGAAGTATCTGCTGTCTGAGTGCTATAACTCTTTCTGTTGGAAGACATGCTACCATGGAGGAGGTATCTAGATCTGCGCCTATGAATGTAATAAGTTGACAGGGCAACAAGGCAGATTTTAGAAAGTTTATTGTAATGCCCAGCTGATTGCAGATGTCCAAAGTTAGATTCCTGGCTTGTAGAAGTAGATGCTTGGTGGTGGCAGATAGGAGCCAGCCGTCTAGGTAGGGAAACACTAGGAATCCTAGACGTCTCAGGTGAGTCACGACTTCTGCCATACATTTGAACACTCTGGGGGCTGTAGTGAGACCAAAGGGCAGAGCTCTGAACTGGTAATAGCTGGCGAGTACCTTCTTGATGTCCTGTCCATTTGTATGTGGTAGTAAGCATCTTGAAGGTCTACACAGCACATCCAATCGTCTTTCCTTGACAGATTCGTTTAACTTGCTTAGGTCTAATATGGGCGTCCAGTTCCCTGTTCTTTTTGGCACCAAAAAGAATCTTGAGTAAGTTCCGAATCCTATTTGGTCTGCGGGGACTTCTTGGATGACTCTTTTGTGGAGCAACCTTTGAATCTCTATAGTTGCTTGTTCCCTTAAATTGGGTGGAACAGCTGGGATTATTTTGGTCTGTGGAACAGGGATGGAAAAAGGGACGGAGTATCTTCTGGATATTAGGTTTAGTACCTATTTGTCTTGTGTGATATTTTGGTAGGCTTCTGGGTACATTGATAAACGTCGCCCGACTGCCTAAAGAGTAGAGCAGTCGGGCCTCCTTTCAGGAGCGCTGATAAGGGCATCCGCGAAAAGAATCACGGTCACCCAGGTTCTGTGGACCTCCACTGCCTCTAGGGCAGTGTCTACCATTATTACCTCCCCCTCTGCCTCTGGGGAAGGTATCATCCTGCGCATCCTGGAAAACTCTCTGGGATCTTTTGAACCACATTTTTCTGCTCTTGTGGCCTTTAGGATAAGGCCTTGAAGGTATAGAAAAACATACTCCAATGGCAGAGAGAGTTTTCCCTTCCTGCCCGCACCACGTTAGTGTCTTTTACTTTGGGTCTAAAGAGTGAGGAACAATCAAAAGGGGCGTTAGTAAAGGTAGACTTAAAGGGCTTTGCAAAATTGCACAAGTGCAACCAGGAGTCTCGCCTAAGGGAAACTCCGGAACCCGCTGCCCTGCTCGCTCCACCTACTGCGTAGGATATGGGCCTCATGAAGGAGTTGGCAGTGGAATTTAAGGTTGACAGCTGGGAGGAGACCTTCTCGTTCCCCACCGCAGCTAATGAACCTTGTAGAGTATCTCCTAGCTCTTTCAGGAGATCTCTTTGTAGCCTTGTAAAATGGCATAAGTATTTCAGTAACCGCAGTGAGAAAGTCGCTGATGAAAAGACACGCTTCCCATATCTGTCCATCATTCCAGGGTCTTTATTCGGAGGATGAACAGATGAGGAAGTCTCTGCAAGTTCCTTCTTGGTGGCTGCTGCCAGGAGGCTGAAGGTTGAGATCTAAAGGCCTTCAGGTCCACTGACTCCTCATCAGAAGGGGTGGTGGCCTGCCAGCTGCCTCTTTGCTTGAGGGTCTCTGGAATATCTGGAAATGAGATATCAGAGGACAACTGTGGGTACCCTTCCGACTCATCAAGGTCAGTGTATGAAGTGACGGACTCATCTGGGGAGTCAACATGCTTCCTCTTGCAGGTTCTCTTCCGAGGTGGCTCTTCAGAAGGATATTCTGGGGAGGCCTCAGAGGAGAGGGGTTCGCCCATTGGGGGATCCTGAGGCTCTGGATCTGTGCTGTCATGTGGAATGTGTGGTGCTGAGACAGTAGCCAGTGCCTTAGGGGGACGGGTACTAGTATCCTTCTGTGGTGCTGAATGGGTAGACAACACACTCATCAGCTCAAAGGTGGATGCCGCTTGCTCCAAAGACTCCCTCAGCTCCGAGGAGACAGAGGAAGGCACCGGAACCAATGAGATTGGACCAGAGGCTGATATGGGAGCTGAGCTAACCAGGCTGACGCTCTGAGTGGTAAACTCGGCACCGAAGAAGATTGGGGCAGAGAATCCACCCGGGGCTGATCAGGGAACCCCGGCTCTCAGGCTCCCAAGACGGCACCGAGAGAGTCGGAGCAGATGTTGGCTCTGTGAACAACAAAGAGGGTCCTGGAACCGACAGATCCACAGTAACAGGTACTAAGTACTCCAGCTCCGAAAGACCAGCTAGGCTCTGAGGAGGAACAACAGTGGGTACAGTAGGCTCAGAGACCAAATGGGTAGGAACTGAGAACAATTTAGTCAGTGCCGGAAACTTCAGGAGTCTGTGCACCACCTGTTCCACATCATCATCTGATAAGCTGCTGGTGGACCTGGAAGACAGGGATGGACAGCGAGACCTATGAAAGATTGGAGATCTCAACGTTGGAGAAACCGGTGAAATATCCATAGACCGGCTCTGAGTGGAGGTATCTTGCGGCTCCAAACGTGTTGGAGCCGAAGTACCAGGCATGCAACCAAAATTACCTCCGATGGCTCCGAGGTCTTTGGAGCCGAGGAAATAGTAGCCTTGGAAATTTTTGGAAGTTTGACTGGCGGCTCCGACTGAGCCGAAGTTGCAGGCGAATGTCTTTTCTGAGACTTATCCTTTTTAGAGGAAAGAGACAGAAGAACTATGGATGGCTTCCTCAAAAGAAGGCTTTAAGAGCCCTTTCCGAATCAACTTGTTTCTCCTTTCCTGAAGTACTCTAGCACTAAAAGAATGACAAAAAGGTGCAGTCTTCTTGGAGATAAATGGCACCAAGGCAATAAACACATATAACGTGTCCATCTGGGATAGACATTTTTTGTGAGCACTTCTGACATTTTTTAAAGCCCGAAGGCTTATGTTCTCTTTCTTTTGGATCTTTGGACATATTTAAGGTAAGACCCCAAAGGCGACAGCAACAAAAACAAGAAAACATTTTTAGCTTAGACTAATGAAGCTAATGAATCTACACCAACAGATACTACAGGACAAACACAAGGAACGACAACCAGGGGAAGAAAAATAGACCCTCTAACTCAAACCAGGGGCAGCTTGTAGCATCGGACTGCAGCCCCCTCAGCAAAAAAAAAAAGAAAAAGTACCTTTTTGTGTTTTGTGTAGTAGACAGTATTCTTTTTTTTTTGTTTACTTTGTTTCTGAGTCTGCGACTCGGCAAGTTCCTTCCTGCCTTGGCAAGTACGCGCATGCGCAATTTAACCGCCTCGGGTTGGGGCGGTTTTAAATAAAGACTTTTTTTTTGTTTTTGTTGCAGCCCAGTGAACTAATTAAGGCATCAGTGTGATGCCCAGCAGTCTATGCAGTTCCAAACCACATAGAATTGGAAGGGGTTCGGACTGCGATGTCTGCAGGATGTACATGACGTGCTTGGGCTAAATGCAGCTGATTGGTTGTTGCTCTCTTCCCGGGCTTTATGTGCTGGGAAAAGAGCGAGAATCAAACAGTTTCAGTTGTGGACTGAATGATTCGTGATCGTGACTGAGTCAATCACACAGGGAAGGTCAAACTCTAAGGATTTACCTATTTTTATATATTTTTTTGGGCGGCCTAACTATATTAATTTTTGGAAGCTGTGCTGAAGAAGAAAAGTGAAGAAAGAAGTAGAACAATAAGTTAGAAGAAGACGACGAACAGAGTAGAGTACAGTACAGAGAGTTTTCTTCTTGGTGGTATGTACAATATACATTTTATTTTTTATTGTCCCAGCCAACTGCATCTTTGGGCATATGGCTTTGATCCAAATGAAATTAAATAATTGTTACTATACATTTAGTCATTTATAAATATGTAAACAAAACAGATGAGCCACTGAACTGATATTGATCATAAGCTTGAGTCTTGTTTGCAGATGACTTACACACAGGTGAATGTTGAAATAAGTAAATATCACTTACATGGAAATGTTATTATATTTAGATAAAAAAAAAAAGTTTGGGTATATTTTCATTAAGTTCACTCAATTAAATGATTGAAACTTTCTCAGGCCATTACAGAATGCCATTCAATTAAAATGCATTTTATACACGACTGTAAAAAAATGTCACTGGCATGTTTTGACAGATAAAATGCTTTTGTTAGAAAATAAATATCAAGCTTTCCAACCTATCTCCATTACAAGTTTCAAGACAGTGTACTAGCACTGTTTCAGTCGAATGCATTGCATTGTATTTCCCAGACAGAGTGTTTCACAGGGCACTCTGTATCACAGGGACAAAATGTAGCATTTAAGCTATGCCATGTGTAACCTGAGACATTGTCCATTCTTGAACACTACGAAATATCATTTGGATAACTATCATTACTAGTAGAGATTGCTAACCTTAAAAAGTCAGATGTGACAGTGATCTTTTGGCAGTGCAAAGACCAGACAACTTGCTTGCATGTTCATAGCTTATCTTTGAAGAATGCATCGAAACAAAATGTGTTATAAGAGTTTGCTGGTCCTACCTAATGCAGAATGTCTAGGCATTGGTAGAATTAGCTGATCTATACTCCGCAGAGCTACCTAGTGCCTGTCTGTAATGAGGTGCCTGGTGCGTATTAGCCCAAAATGTAACAAATACTCTCAAGCCAGTGGGCCATTAGCAAGCTCATCCCCTGCACTGGGAGCTTGCTTCTCACCCTCATATTTAAGACAATGCTTTAGAATGATAACTTATCTCACTTTCCAGAAATGTTGATAACTCAGTCCTCCTCAACATACATTCCCTCAAAGATACTGTACATCAAACATATGTACAAGATATGAGTGTGCACACTGAGCATTCAGGTTAACAAGGTTGATTCATGCACACTGGGTATTTATGTATACAAGGTATACAGACACATTTTTTGGGGGTCTTTGTCCTACTTTTATTTATGGCTTTGTCCAGATTTCTTGCTCTAAGAGACTGAGAGGTATGCGAGGTTGCTAATTAAACCCTGGTCACCAGTATTACTAATGAGAACGTTTTACTCTACACTACAAAGCTGGCTGCCTGAGATTCAGTGTTCAAGTCATGCCTACCTGCTTAAGTTGTTTTGCATTTACCTTCAAGCACTGTGCGGAAAGGAACTGTGGACAGCCAAGGCTGTCAAAATCTTGAGAGGCTTTCATTATAGCCTTGGACCTTGGATGTAAAACTATAATTATGTTTGAAAATCTGGGTGCAAAAGGTACCACAGAAACAATAGCCTTGGACCTTGGATGTAAAACTATAATTATGTTTGAAAATCTGGGTGCAAAAGGTACCACAGAAACAATGAAGGTTTCTGCAGACTTGCCTTTTTCTTGCTTAGTTGCTTGTGGTGTTTGTAAAATCATAAACATAATAACACTCCCTAGCAGAGAAGTGTTCTGAATGAAAAAAAAATGCTTAGTGAAACTGGTTGTAGTCCCTCTTTTTGTTCAGAACCAGCACAACCTAGGTATTATAATGCATTTGAGTGACTCATAATTTGTTACAAAGGTCAGTAGCAAGTTTGCTGTATCTTAAACGTTACATCCACAGGATGCATTGCTAAATATCTAATGTCAAGTCTGTTTCAACATACTTTTGAGAAGATTCTATTCACAGTAGAGTGCTCGTGTAAACTGTAAGTTATCTATTTTGCTTGCGTAGTCTCATCAAACCTGCAGAACTTGGATTGAGTAGGATGAATTACTGGAGACTACTGCCTCAATTCTAACACAGTCTCCCATATTCCTCCATCTGTTGTAAACATACAAATTCCTCTCTGCACTTGTAAAAATAAATGTTTGTAGGGTTGTTAGGCGTAATGCTTGAATGAAGAAAAATAATGTCATCTTGAAGGAAAAACCTCATCTGTTGAAGATAGGTGCATATTTAGGTTTAGACTTAAAAATGACCGTCCAGGTCACACTTGGAGCATGTATATTGTGGGTTACAGCTGTTAGTAAAAGCATGGATCCTCATTATTACAATGGGAATCTTATCTACTGTATAGTAAAGGATGTCTGCTGAATTAGAGTTTCAAATAACACTACTGAATAATATTTGCATTTTTTGGAAAGGATCCTTCCAGTCTGTATAACAAGGATTAGTTTTTTTTATCTACTCCCAAAACATGTCACACAATGTATTACAGTATTAGTCCCATAAAAGTTAACATGTTGAAGAACTGATGTAAAGCTCTTCATTGTAGACAAATGCATATTTAGGTTTAGACTAACATGTAAGTACCTACCCTGGTTGCACTTGCAACATACACACAGTGGCAGTTGTAGTGAAAAAGTATGGATTCATTTCATTACAATGATAATCTTTTTATCTGTATGTGTAGGATGTGTGCTGAAGTACCAGAGTAAAGTTTCACAAACACTACTGAATATTGTTTGAAGATGATCCTTCCTCTTTGTATAATGAGTACTGATGAAATCCCAAACTACTGTATCACAAAATATTATGACATTTACCCCACAAAGTTAATGTCTTAAAACACTGACTTAAAGAATTCTTTTGCAGGGAAAATCCCCTTACACTCCCAAACTACTGCTTCTCAGTATGCGAAGTCTGAGGTTACACAGCCTTGGTGCTAACCGCTGCACCACCGTGACCGCCTTACACAAAACAGTTCTGCAGTCCCTAAATATCTGCCATACTGACTGAGCATTTATTTCATGTAAATAAGTATGTCCAGCATTGATCCTATTGCAACATAGCTCCACCTCTTTTAGTTCACCACACCTCTTCCTCTTGGCCCCGCCCATTCAGCTGTCTCCTGCAGCCCCCCTTTAATTTGAAGTCACCAGCCGCCACTGACTCAAACAGTTCTATTTTCTGGACAAGACAATAATACACTACAAGCCCTCTAAAACAGGCGAATAGCTCTCTAACTTAAACGAGCTATAAAGAAACTATCAGACAAACAACAACCACTACTAGGGATACCAAAAGGGCCTACAAAGCGACGGCAAAAGCTGTGGAAAAAAACTATCACTACCTAACAGGGCGCAGCAAGAAGGCACAAGTTAAATATAATAAGATATTAGTTTTATATATATATATATATATATATATATATATATATACACACACACAAATATAACAACTTTAGAAAGGATAATAGAAAAAAATTAACAACTTAGCCATAGCCAAGATGAGCGCATCCAACCTCGTAAAGTGGCAAATGAGATCTGGGGAATTACACCACTGCATTGTGGGATACCTTCTTGCCACGAGCCAGTATGAGACTTTCAGCTAAGTATTCAGCCGAGTCGGAGCCAAGGATCGGCTCTGAACTCGTCACTGTAAGAATAAAGGTGAGATAGGACAAAATAACATCAAATGTTCTGAAACCTTGGAGAGGAACTGAAGCTTCCATAAATACATATGTTTGTAAGAAAGTCAAAACTCACATACCATATCAAGAAGTTAAACGGTAGATATTATCCATGTCTCCAAAACAGGAAGTAAAAAGCATTTGTCCTCAGGAATAAGGAGATATTTTTAGAGTTGTCTGGTAGAACCCGTTTAATCCAGAACACAAACTATGCACGGTAAAAAAAAAACTCATATGAAAACATATCAGGTACCAAAATCCCAAAGCCAAGTTATTAGCTTAAACACAGTGTCACAGAAGAATGACAAAGTGAGTAGAACAGCCCCATTCTACAGGTGCCCAAGCCTGATGGATCTGTAAGGTTTTGCAATGACTCTAGAAATTTAAATATAGCAACTATAAATTTCATTCATATTCCATGCATCAAGTGTATGAATTTATTTATTTAAAAAAGTTAGGCAAGGCTAGAGTTCTGTCCATTACAGATGTTAACAATGTTACTGGTAAATCACACTAGCTCCAAACGCAAAGTAAAAGACACCACTCTTTACACCCGATACAGAATCCTGCCTCTGGTCTCCACAAAGCACATTCAACACTTCAGAGTCTGACAGATAACATTTTAATACTTCATGTTGGGTATGCTGTAGCCTACCAAGACAACATTGTAATATTCTCTGATAGCTCACAAAGTCATCACCATAAAATTCAAGCCATTCTGAATTCCTTACTCCAAGCTGGCTTGACAGCTAACCTAGCTAAATGTAAGTTAGGCATGCCAGAAACACATTATTTGCGATAAATTACAGGCAGAGGGATTGAGAAGCTCCAGTTTGAAAAAGGTGAAGCAGTCAAGAACTGGCCCAAGCCAATGATAAAAAGGCAGTTTAAGGCACTTTTAGGCTTGGCACACTATTACCACAAATCTGTCCCAGACTCTGCTACCATCTTTAGCCTCCTGACTGACCTAACCAATTGCAGGACTCCACTGAAACCTCAATGAATAAAAGAAGCAGAACAACCATTTAGGAACTGAAAAATCCACTATGTTCAGAATGTATTTTGGTAGCCCCTGACTTCTGCAAACGTTTTCTGATACATAACAGTGTCTCCAAAGTGGACACTGGTGTAGTGTTGTCTAGGAGAGCAGATGGGGAAGAAAACCATTTCTGTTATATCAGCCAAAAACTCAGCAATGCTGACAAAAAGATATAGTAAAAATGGACTGTCTAGAAACTAAGTGGGCACTCAGCACCCTGAAATATTTACTATGAACAGAATTCACCCTCATTACAGGTCATGCCCCTTTTCAGTGGTTTTATAGACAGAAAGATAATAATGTTAAGCTTTCTCACTGGGTGTTAATCCTCCAGCTATATAATTTTAGAATTATGTACCATCTAGGCCACAGCCATCTTATCTACTTGGCATGCAATACATCCACAGGGGCTCAAACAGATGATTTTATACGAGGCAGTAGCAGGTGGTAGCTTAGAAGGATGCTGAGCTAGGAAATCAAAATAATATGAGATTATGTGACATAACTGCTAAATATACTGGGTGCGTTAGGCTGGCGAACAGAGGCAGAGGCAGCACAGGAATAAACAATAAACTACTGTCTCTGGGGATTTTTAAAGTTTGGTAGCTCCCAAACACTGGAGACTCCTGTTTTTTCTGAGTCCTATGACAATGAAGGAGTGAGATAAGGAGTCTTCAGGGAAGTTAAGTTTGAATGGAGGAAACAGGATACAAAACACCCCTCCCACAACACAGGAGCTTGAAGGTAGAAGTCACCCTACTTGTGTTTTGGACATATAATGCTTGATAATGCTACAATACTGAACTTGTATGTTAGACAAAAGCTATGGTCTGTGAAGCTGAACATGTGAGGTTAACTTGTATCTTGTGATAGCAGTTACTGAAGCAAGACTATACTGTTGCAGTTTCCCATTTTCTAAGACTGAAGTAGTCTTTCATTTGCACCTATACATAAACCCTATCTACACTGCAAGCGGTGTCTACAGGTTTTCTGCAGCAAAAATTACAAAAGAATAATTCAATATACAACTCCAAATGTCTTGCACTATTTATACTGACATCCATCTCTGATACACTATATTGCAGACAATTTCTTTATACTTCAGTTTCTAAGTGCGACAAACGTATTCTGCCAGCACTTCTTTCTTTAGTTTATTAGGCACCACTCGTTTAACAGCCTTAAATGTCAAGCCTTGTATAAAACTAGGGTATTATTTGAATAAATACAGTATAGGTCTGTACTTCTATCTTCACAGAATTCTCTTAGGCCATTCCCTCACTGATAATTACAACATGACGGATTTATTTGAATCAAAATAATGTTGGGGCTTCTATTAATCATTTTAAAACTCTATTTGCTTTGTACTGTAGTACCATTGCATACAGTGGATATAAAAAGTGTACACACCCCTGTTAAAATGCCAGGTTTTTATGATAAAAAAAAAGAGACCACAATAAATCATTTAAAAACTTTTCCCACCTTTAATGTGACCTATAACATGCACAATTCAACTGAAAAACAAACAAATCTGTTAGGGGGAAAATATAAAAAAAATAAAAACGTACAATAAGCTGGTTGCATAAGTGTTTACACCCTTAAACTAATACTTTGAAGTACCTTTTCATTTAATTACAGCATTCAGGCTTCTTGGGTAGGAGTCTATCAGCATGGCACATCTTGACTTGGCAATATTTGCCCATTCTTCCTTGCAAAAGTACTCCAAATCTGTTGGATTGCAAGGGCATCTCTTGTGCACCACTCTCTTCAGTTCACCTCACAGATTTTCTATTGGATTTAGGTCTGGGCTCTGGCTGGGCCACTCCAAAACTTTAATTTTCTTCTGGTGAAGCCATTCTTTTGTTGATGTGGATGTATGCTTGGTGTCATTTTCATGTTGAAAGGTGAAATTCCTCTTCAGCTTTCTAGCAGATGCCTGAAGGTTTTGGGCCAAAAGTGACTGGTATTTGGAACTGTTCATAATTCCCTCCACCTTGACTAAAGCCCCAGTTCCAGCTGAAGTAAAGCAATCCCAATGCATGATACTGCCACCACCATGCTTCACTGTGGGGATGGTGTTCTTTTGGTGATGCAGTGTTGGTTTTGCCCCAAATGTACCTTTTGGAATTGTGGCCAAAAAGTTCAACCTTGGTCTCAGACTATAACGCATTTTCCCACATGCTTTTAGGAGACCTGATGTATTGTTTTGCATTTTAGCCAGGCCTGGATTTTTTTGTGTAAGAAAAAGCTTTCGTTTTGCAACCCTGCCCCATAGTCCAGACATATGGAGAATATGGGAGCTTGTTGTCACATGTAGTACACAACCAGTACTTGCCAGAAATTCCTGCAGCTCCTTCAGTGTTGTACGTCTCTTGGCAAAAGCTTTCGTTCTGCAACCCTACCCCATAGTCCAGACATATGGAGAATATGGGAGATTGTTGTCACATGTAGTATACAAACCAGTACTTGCCAGAAATTCCTGCAGCTCCTTCAGTGTTGTTGTACGTCTCTTGGCAGCCTCCCTGACCAGTTTTCCTTTTGTCATTTCATCAATTTTGGAGGGACATCCAGTTCTTTGCAATGCCACTGTTGTCCCATATTTTCTCCATTTTTTAACGGTGTTCCATGACTTATCCAATGCTGTGGAAATTGTTTGTACCCTTCTCCTGACTAATACCTTTCAACAATGAGATCCCTCTGATGCTTTGTAAACTCTCTACGAACCACGGCTTTTGCTGTAACAGGCAACTGAGTAAATATCAGGAAAATCCTACTAGGTCAGCTGAACTTTATTCGGGGTTAATCAGAGTCTCTTTAATTGATGGCAGGTGTGTATCCATGAAGACTGAATGCTGTAATTAAATCAAAAGGTGCTTCAACAAAGTATTAGTTTAAGAGTGTGCACATACAACAAAGTATTAGTTTAAGGGTGTGCACACTTATGCAACCAGCGTATTGTACGTTTTTTATTTTTTATATTTTTCCCTAACAGATTTGTTTGTTTTTCAATTGAATTGTACAGGTTATAGGTCACATTAAAGGTGGGAAAGGTTTTGAAATTATTTATTGTGGTCTCTTTTTATATCACATAAACCTAGCATTTTAACAGGGGTGTGTAAACTTTTTATATCCACTGTATCTAGTTCCAACAATTTCCTCAGTGGAAAACTTATCAGATATATCTGGAACAAACTCTGAAAAACATTACATAGTTCCTGAAAAATCATGACTGCTTTTTGTCCTCTGCAGCAGGTATTTGCACTACTGCCCATTCTCAGTGTCTGGTTTTAAGCACTCCAGTGGTAAAAATTGTATATTAACTCTGTAACTCTGATTTTAAACTTTGTACAACTTGAAGTTGTTCTGTCTCACTCTCTCTCTTTCTCTAAAAATACAGTCAGATATTACGTTCTTTATTGGTCTTGTCTTCACACCAAGTACAGCATCAACTGCATTAAGTAAACCATCAAGCTTCCAGATGACCTGCACAGCAGCACCCTGAGGCACTTCAGGTGCTGAAGGCTCACAAAAAGTAAGTCTTAATAATGTGTATTTTACCACTGGTGAATTAAAATAATGCAACTTGGAACTTATTCTCATCAAGCTTAATTTGCCAAACTCTTGATCTGCATCAAGCACAGAAAAATCTTGCTTCTAATATGGCAAAAATGCACTGCATCACTTCAAAACTGAAACTGCTCTCCATGTACGGTACTGTTATGATCTGGTGGATCAAAGCCACTGGAACTTTTCCTGGTGGATGTAGTACTGGTAACAATGCAATATTTATCTGAAGATAATAAACTCTTAGCAAAAGGCCCAATGCTCAAGCAAGTAAATATTCTTTAAGCAATTCGTCAGTCTCGTGTCTTTCCAAAACCATAGGGTAAATCATGCATTCCCAGAGGAAATTCTTTTCAGCATGACAAGCTTCTGGGAAGTCAAATAACCAAATATGATGGAGAAAGTACTATATCAGCAATATGGAATGTTGTTGTTGTCTTTCGGCTTTTCCCGGTTAGGGGTCGCCACAGCGGAACTCCGGTCTGCTAATGATTGGTAGTTGATTTTTACGTGCCGAGTTACCAGCCCTGACGCACAACCTTCAATGAAGGTATGCCCATTCACGTATGTCTCCACGCAGAAGACGCTCTAGCTGAGAATCGAACCGGACAGCGTCTTACTATGAGGCGACAACGCTACCGCAGCACCACCACCACGGGACCATCAGCAATATCAGCAATATGGAATACAAATCATTTTTTTCTTTCATTCAAATATAAGTATACTTTACGCCACAAGAGTTGTACACAATGATCAAAACAAGCAAGCGAATTATACAAGAGTGGTTTCAGTTTATTCTATTTCAAAGGCAATGCTTCAGATATCTGACCAGACATTACATTATACTCAGTCACTAACTGATCAAAAAATAAACTTATTAATTTTCATTTTTTCTTCACTATTTTCAACTAATTCTCTACTCAACAGTTTTCTGTATCTTTTTTCTTGCACAATACTTAAATCATACCAACTAGCATCCAAGAACTGACTTTGTCCCAATCTATGTAACTGCAATGGAAATAAATAATTTTCTACACTTCTAAGTGACTTTTCCCACAGTTTTATATACACAATTAACTGCGGGACATTTACTTTCACCACACTTGAAAGCCACACCTCATTCAGTACTCATCAACTACATATTCAATGCTTGCATGCTTGCACAAGTGTTCATGATTAACTTTACTCTGTCTACTCATTTCGAGCTCTACTGCTATCCTGCAAATTTACACTTTCTAAATTCTTCTGTGAGCTCTTGTAATGGTGGAAACTCATTTAACTCACTGTGCACACATTAAATACCTGACTTTAAATACAATTTGTTCATAAAACTGACTTATAAGTGATCATTTCTGGTACTCAAAACATACTGGTTCTGTTGCATAGTAGACTAAATCCCTTACTATGCTAGCTTACCATCTCAGATGAGAAGGTTGTGATCTTACCATTGCTGCACTGATCTTTAGCAAATGAGGGAGAACAATGCAAATGCAGGATCAAAGTGTATATTTGGTCAAAGCAAGCAGTATCTATTCAATAAGGCCAAGTAGTAGCACAATAATAACCACTTCCGTGGTGTGCATGTGGGGGTCACAAAGGGATAGGGAGGCAGGCCTGCATCCAAAATTAAGTCCCCCACTGCCGCTCAGATTATGTCTACCAAACCAGTCAGCTCTTGTCTTTTGCATCAATTGCCATAAGACGGCACTTCACTAAAACTTTTTACCTCTGCTAGATAGCACGTGGTGAAATGACTGCCTTAAGACGGAACAAATGAAAATAACAGAATGGGTAGAGAGATGACAGCTGGTTAGGTGTGGCAGTGGTTGTCAGGCAGAGATTAATAATTAATAATACAGACTGGAAAGAAGCAATCGGCTAATTAGTGTGTATCCTGTGAGCAGATGACCAACGAGAGGTTTATTCTGCTCTAGTGTAAATCTGCTCCAGATCCACGAAGTAACCCCAAACTGATGGCTACATCACAGTAGTATCAAATGCCTCCTATCTACTTATTCAGTTTATTGTCTTCATCCACAAATGTTAAAATGTTAAAGTGGACAGAGAGAGGGTGCAACAATCTTCCATAATGAAAACAAACCAGTTTACTTTTTCTATTACATACTGGCTTCTCCCTGAGCTTTTTAGAATTCTGCTATACTTCAATTTAATGGACACATTCATGTTGCTTGCTTTTTTAAAATTATGGACAGGCACCACCAAACACTTTACAGATTAACAAAAAGAATAAGAGGATGCCAAGTCTAAACATACAGAACAAACCCATCAAACTATGAGAAGAGTGGGAAAAGTCTTCAATAAAGCTTGAAACTTTCTGTTTCCTACTGCCTTATTTCAACATCATGCAAACCGTGACATGAAATGAACTGAGTTTATTGCTGATGCTGATAGCACCAAAGCAATGATCACATATTTGGCATCTGCATACAATTAGATATTACCACCCAAAGATTAAGGCAGTCTTGAAATGAGAATATTTAAATGGAGAGTGGAAAATGTATTTACAAAACTGCTGTGTACCAATGCATGTACAGAAAGCTGGATGTATGTGTGTTATCAAAGCATGAGATTCCTTATTTTAAATCAGAATCCTTGTCTTCTGGAATCATCTCCCAGTTACGGTTTGCAAGTTACAGCTGCAGCCCAGCTCCCTGCCTGGTTACGGTCACACTACCACTGCACCTACTGCATTCTGCAATATATTCCCTTAGTACTTGCACTTGGATCACTACAATATAAAAATGATAGATTTTTACTGCAGATATATTTTCATTCAATACGACCAACTTTTTTATAATGATGTTACTAAGTACTGTACCTTTAAAGTGAAACGTTTGATTATTAGTGATGATTCTGAACTGGTAGAGAGAGGTCTTCCAACAAAATGATAAAGTATTAGAGTGCTTGGTGAGCACTTCTGCTGGAGTTCAATCCTAAAGAAAGGCAACATTTAGATATACAAGCTATATGTTTAGGCAGATTAATACAGAAAGAAGAACAGATGCACTTAAAATCCATATGATCCTATTATATCATTGCAAAAAATAACATACATACATATAAATCCTCATCACATCACCTGACCTCTGAAATGGGCATTTCACAAATGGCACAACATTATATTTTGGGTACATGCATCTTAGCTCTTGCATAGCTCTTCAAAAATCTGGTACTCCTGTCTGTGTAGCAGCATGCTACCTTTGGACATACAGATGGCATTCTCTGCCATGGGGAGATGGACATGCTAATCCCAACTTCTCAGTTCTGTACCGCCCACTTGAAGTGATTATCACCTGTAAGAAAATTCATGAAACTACAAGGCTATAAAATGAAGAATTTGCTTAATAACTAACAAAAGATTCCGCTGCAAAACAGGATGGAACTAGAAAATGAGCAGGTGCAGCAGAAACAGAGGGCGGGAACACAATACTCACTTCTGGACACATATAAGGTATGTTTTCATGTGGTGGATTTTTAGTCACAATGTAATGGTTCTACGGATATTTAAAATCAGCAAAGTGGGAGGCAAGGGTTATAGTTTTAACACTCCCCCAAAAGAAAATGACTATCTTCCTTAAAAGGAGGACACAACTGTACTTAGAGAAACTTAATGCGTTTGTGCAGAAACAAGGTGTTACATGGGAGTACAGAGGCCTGTATGGTTACCAAAATGAAATAATGTTGATTTTTCAAGTGCAAAATATTATTTGCAAACAAAGGTAACTTTTCACGATTAACAAACCAGCTATTTCTGTGAATTAGAGTCTCCCTTATTTTCTTTACTAATGGCTCTAAATATAAAACAAATAAAGGGGGCAGAAGATGCCCCTGCCTTGTTCATCTGTTCAAACAGCTACTGAGAGAGTAGCCTTTCCACCTTAATTCTGGTCTCCAGCCCTACATATATCATCCTAATTGGTACTATTTCTGTATCGGGGAAAGCAAATGTTTCCATTGCTCTACATAAAATCCCTGCTGACTATCAAATGTTTTCTCTGAATCAAGGCCCACCAACAGCAGCAATTTTTCTTACATTCTGCTTTCCTCTGAATCATCATAGTTCTATTAGTACTGTCAAATGTTCGCTTCCGCTTCACAAAACCACACTGATCCATATCTATCAATTATGGCAACACCTTGCCCATTCTCTTAGCTAGAATAGACATAGAATTGAAATGGGTCTATATGAAGCTAGGTTTGAAGGGTTTTTACCCTCTTTGGGTAATACAGCCATCACAGCTTTTTTCCAAAATGCTGGTGCTACCTCCCCTCCTTTTAAAGTAAAACCCTATAAACAAAATCTTTCAAACCATTATCATCACATTCTTCACTTCCAACTTCGAAACTTCCACAAGAATACCAGCTATTCCCCAAGACACTCAAGGTGATTGATTATACATAATCATTTTTACCTCCTCTCTTCTTGTATGGTTATTAATTGTTGAGCCTCATCTTAACCATGGCATAAGTAAGTCTTCTATAAATATTTCTGTTTGGACCTTTTCTTAGTTACCACAGTTCCTTGATTTATACAAATTTTCATAAAACTGACACATTATCTCTAACACATCTATAGATCTCTGGTTATTCTTATTGTCATAGGCTCACTAAATTTGGTGACAATGCTTTCTACTTTCTGCTGCCTAAGTCACTGTGCTAAAAAAGTTGTGGTCTGGTGTGGATATTAAAAATAGTTGCTTAACCACAACCTTTCTAAACTCATGCATATTATCCAAACACTAATTTTCCCATCAGCACTCAGCAGTAGCTCCTTTTCCTATTCTGAGAGATTACTTTTGTTCTGTAGTACTCTAGCCTTTGCCAACCACTTAAATAATTCCTATTCTTTCCCACTCTTATTTCTATCCTCTTTCTGAGCTCCATTTTAATTTTACCCAACTGACTAGCTCTCCCTTCTGAAAAAAATTTCTACCTTAACTAATAACTCTCTAATCATTTTCGCTACACATTTCTTAAGTACATACGAAAATGCCAGTGTCTCAGCTTTACTTCATTTTGCATCTTTATCTTGGGTTTTAATGACACATGACCTGAAATAGTTACTGGATATGTCAAATCTTTCAATTAAATACACAAACTGTTGTACCTTGTAGAATATGTACATTCAGTCTGAGTTTCTATTACTGAATTCACATCTTCCACATCACATATTCTCATTCATTTCTTCAGAAATCCACCCTGTATTGTTTTCCTTTCTAGTCCCTCCCCATATACCTTCACTACTGTAAACTAAGTTCCAGTCCCCACCCCTAAAATATTCCCTACAGAAAGCTGATTATTTCTTCCACAATTCCTCCATAACAGTAACTCTTGTGGAATATAAATACAATATAATCCTCTTGCTTTACACCACCTTACTATCACAAATTTACCATTAATGTCTTTTTTTCCACTTCCATCATTATTGGATACCCTCTAGCTATTAGTATCACTACTCCATTTCCTTTGTAACCGATCCTGCTGAAGGCCCACTTTGAAAATCCTTTATCAAATTCACATGCTCATTTTTGTACAGATGTGTCTCCTGCAAAATTATTTGCAACCAACATTTCCTGATTTAATTCAACACTCTTTGTCAATACATGTAAAGTCATTAACATTTCATAATAATATGGTCAGTGTACTCATTATGATGGAAAGCTATTCCTTCCACCTATCATACATGACAGTTGCTTTGAATGTATATTTCAATCTTTTAGCTTACATGCACTCACTAATGTTTTGCAGGCTATCTTATTTAGTTGTCTGTCATCTCCAATTGAACCAGTGTCACATTTTCAGAACTTTTTACTTCAGTGAAAACACACAAAAAAATATACAGATTTTCAGAATATCTCATCCCCTTTTAACTTGCAAACATACACCACAATTTATACTTTCAAGTAAGAAAGTTTATCCCTCCAGAGAGGAGCAGTTGCCTCAAACTGAAGACAGCACCCACAGGCATTACCTATTCTAAAATTAAGGTTACCCATGCTAAAGCACATGGCTAGAGCATGTGTTCCTTCTTATACTGGATTGCTGGATTTTTTCTTATTTACATTCCCTCCCAAATGTGAAAAAACACTTTGCTTGATTTCAGTAAACACTAACTTTTAGCCTTAAGAAAAAAATGCACTGGCTACCTTTAAATAATAAAGAAACTGTGCACCGTCATAGTAAAAGTATGAAGGCTGACAGGAAGGCAACTACTTGTATATCTTATCCACTTCGCACAGTTTCAAACTTCATTATTTTTAATGGAACTGTTTTGCCAATGCACCTTTAAATGCTAATTACATTGTGAAAAGAGAACTATATGAAGTACAGGGTGTTCAGAGGTCTGATGAATAACTGCAAGCAACTGCAGACAGCTTTTCTCGAAGTAAAAGCAGTTCGCAGCAAGAAAAAATCTAATAACCTTTCAGATATGTGAAAGAACATTTGTAAATTTTATTTAGAACAGGTTAAACAAACTTCTGATGGTTAATTGTTTGAACCTGTAGACTATTTGTTTCCCCACTTAGACCATTTGCTAATGGAAAAGTAATAGCGAATGACTTGGCAAATACAATAAACTGCCATTTTCCATGCATTTCATTATGCTATCTCATTTTCCAAGCTTAATTGTCTAAAACAAATTGTCTACAGCTTAAACCAAGAACATTACTCTGGATAAACACCCACGTAAAATAGGGGGGAATCATTATTTTAATTATACATATAATGTAGTCAATACACTTCCACACCCACACCCCAGAACTCCAAGATCATAACATTATAATAATGTTAACTTGCTTCTCTTCAGCCCCTCTCACTCTGCCACAGTAAAAGCATGGGTACATTACAATTAAGAAGTTTACTGTCTTTAAAATTTATTAGCAGTGACTGATAAGCATCCACCCCACCTCATATTTTAAATACCTGACTGCACCAAATATAAATTTTTTTTATAATATAACATGTAATGTATAGAATTAAATTTTATACAACTATTAAGAAAAAATACTACTGTACTTACTGTTACTTCCTCAGTCCCTTCAGTGTCATTCTAAACACTAATGAAATACAGTGGGATATGTGCTTTACAATTCACCCACAGGTTTAACGCAGTCAACAAAATTCCAATCATTCTCAATTGAAAAGGTTTCACTGGCAAAGTCTCTCTCACAGCTTTGCTACTATCAGATAAATGTAGAGCAGAACCTCATTCCACTTGGGGGCTAAGCTTTTGTATTGCAGCCACCTGTTTTGCATCCAAAAAAGGTCTAATTCCCCAGGAAAAATGTTCTGAAGATAGCTGGGTACAGCAGTTCAAATCTCAAACCAGCCCCTCAACTGGATAAACTTGCTTCGCTTCATTTTTCATGAACACTCTTGCCATCAGTTTTAATACATTTCCTTTCTGCCACAATTTTGGCAACTGTACCTCTCTGTTGATTTGACTGCATCTTTAGTAATATAGGTCTTGGGTGTTTTCTCATGGCCAAGTCTGGGGCATACACACAATGTGCCCTTTCAATTAACAAATCTTGGTGTAGAACACCAGCCTCATTGCTTATTTGTATTTCCATAAAATTATTAGAGTCTGTTCATTTTGATTTCTCTGGTAAACCAGAAAATCTCAGATTTTCTCTACACACTTTATCTTTTAACTATTTTTTGAAACAACTCTTCTTGAAAAGCTTCATGCTCAGTCAGCCTTTTCTTCATTTCAACTTCTGTTTTTTTTCCAGTTTTATCAGCTCGCTGCCAAAGCTTCTTCTACTTTTTTCAGCCTTTTATATTATTGCATATATTTACTTAGTGTTTTGTTTATTTTGAACACTTCTGAGTGCATTTGATTTATTTTTTCCTCTAAATTACTGGAAGTCACCTCCTGTACCAAAAGTGAAACAAAATGCTTTTTGCTGAACAGATGCAAAATTCTTTCCAGCCAGACTTTTTTTCTTCTTCTTCTTTTCTTATTGATTTTCGGTTACGTTCTCCAAATTTCTTCTTTGCTGGCATCCATACAGAGTAATTACAAGCCAGTAAACTATACTGTATCCAATCAGATTGCTTTAGGGGCTTTTTTGTCACAACTGCAGTTTTCCTGCTGGTACAGCTCTAATAATTCTGCTAATCTATATGCAGCCATCTTGAAAGTCCAGTGACATAGATGTGTTAAGCAATAAGTAAATGCACACAAAGTGATGGGCCTAAAGAAAGGACCACATAAAATCATACATCTGAGCAATAACTAGAATATGGTGAAGCATTAGCCATTCAAAATTAGTCTGAATTTGGAAGTGTAATAGAAGAAAAGGACTACTGAAAGTGCTACATAAAAAGTAAAATCCGAGTTATAGCTAGAGAATGTTGAAGTATCACTCATATTACAGAACAACAAGTAATATAACATAAAGGATTTTTTTCCTGACATATTTGTTCTTAGTTAAGTTAAAGGAAAGCAAGCTACAGTAATGGATATAGGTTGATGAACTATAAAAAGCTTGTTCTGTAATAATCCCTTTAATAAAAGCAGGACCATGAATGTGGTGTTAACTTTTCAGATGCTACCTAGTTCATCAGAACAAGACAAGTATGAACCAATAAATTCCAGGTCATGATCCTCTTTAATGGTGTCTAGAACTTGCATCTCCCATGTTGAGGGGTCTTCCATCCCGGGATAAACTCAACCAGCCTTCTAATTTATTAGTCCCTAGAGGAATACCTAGGACTGTTGCTAGGTCATACGAACTAATGCCATCTTGTCAGACATGGGCAAAAGCCAAACAGAATGATGAACGGCTGAAGCCTTTCTTGCCACTTCTGATACCTAGTTTTGTTCTTATAAAAGAAAGTAGTAGAAATTTTAGTAGCAAGGAGAACAAGTTCTCATGTCCACAATCATGGAGATACTTTTAACCACTTATTTAGAGATTCTTAAGGATCTTCTGACTGAGGAATCAGAACCACAGACAACACCCTGAAACATTGTTCTAGTATTTCTCACTGGAAATTCTGAAAGGAGAAGGAGCCAAAGATAAATCATCCTTAAAAAAAAAAGTCCCCTGAAGACATTGTTCTGGGATTCACAGTGCCAAAATTATAACGGGTTTCATCAAATCCTGCCTTAAAGCCCTTGCACAGAATAATTCTTAAGTCCTCCCCAAAGTAAGTAACAAAGGACAGTTTTTTCCAGGTCATGATCAAAAATAAAGTCTGGTTACAGTTTGCATTAGGCAGATGCTTAAGGGATCTCTTCTCAATGGAATCCGTTAGCTGAAGATAACTTCCTCAGGGCCTGATAAAAAAACAAACACCTGGATATGGGATGCGTGAGACTGACACTTCAAGGATCTATAGTCTAATGTGGATGAGGAATGTATATTTTTACAAATGTACTCAAGGCTCTGGACTCTTGTGCTCAAAAGAGGACTGGACAAATGCTGAGGGTATGACTCAAGGGTCTGCTCTAAGATAAATATGTAGCAACAAAATCCACTCTGAAAAGGTGGCCTGGAAAAGAGGAACATTTTTTCTAAGACAGAGTCCATTTGCTTCTAGATCACAAAGTTTATATACTCAACAGCAAACCCAATGCAAGAGAATGAGAAGAGTTTCAATCTCCAATTGACAATGAGTAGCATTAAGCTTCTTTAAAGGGAGGATAAAGGAAAGAAGTCAACTCTAGAGACAATTCATATGCTCGAGAAACTGAATTATCTGGTGAATGGTGGTCTCCAACTACTAACATGTACCCAGGAAGTTATCAAATTCAGCGTGAAAAGATCAAGTAAGGGAAAGGGCAGGCCTGTAGGCACAAGCTCAGCCCTTATCGATGAGCAGCTACTCAGGAGAAGGTGAACAGACTCAATATCCCAGGTCACTGAATTCCACGTTTGAGAGGTACACTCTCTTCATATCCACATGTTAGCACACCCAAAAATGAAAACTGAGGGTGGTGACATCTAAATAAGAGAAGTAAAAGATAAGTGCTGGAGTAATGGATTTTGAAACTAAGCAAGACTTGGAAGTCCTAGTCTCAGGCTGCTGGCAAATTAACTTTTTCCTGATGTGCCCCTGGCTGCAATCTTTCAGTAAACTCATCAGGCATTCTTTAAGCCAGTATCCCCAGCTGCAATCTTTAAAGAAACTCATCATCTAATATTTACTTTGGCTTCCTTCCATTTATGCCAAGTGCTGGCAAAAGACTTCAAACTGTTTTCTAGAACATCTGTCAGTCTATGAACCAGTCTTGCACTGTGTTCTGGTCCTAGGAAATACAAGTGTATGTGGTGGTCTTAACTATCACTCTTACAGGTGGGACTATTCTTCTTGGGTAGTACAACTGAAATTTTCAAAATGATGACTGCTACAAAGTGCTATGAAATGCATCAACAAATGGAAAAAACTGGGAACCACTGGGGGTGAGCGTATCCTCTAAGTGAACTGCATAAATGCCATGCATGGCACAAAAAAAGGCATGCACCACACTCAATGGGACTCAAACTTTAGGACATCCATCTGAAAGTGATTTACAATGTTACACAATCCGAAGGATCCCACAGAATAAGATGTGAGGTGAATCCAATCAGGAATCTAAGGTACAGTGGGTGCAAATGCAAAGGTCCAAGAGTGTTTCTAATAAAAATGCTGAAACAAGGTAGTAACAAGAACATGCAATTAATATGGCATTTGTTAAACAAGAGACTTGTATATAATATGACCAACAGTATAAGTTCTTCCGAAGATTACTACACACATCAAATAATCTCAGACTTCTCTAAATGAAGAACTATTAAATGGGATGGGGTAAAGCTACATGATCCAACCAGATGCTGGTAAGAGACAGTCATTCTAATAAAAAGGAACAGGAAGGGGTTTCAGAATATGTAAGGGTTAGCTCTGGATCCTGCCATTTCAGTGTCTTTAAGAGGGATGCAACTAAAGAACAGTCTGCAAGGTGACACTTTCAAAATGACAAAAACTTGCAACCAGATAACTAAGGGTAAGACAAAAACAAAACAGAAGATACTTGGGAACCACAGGCAGCCTGGAGTTATGCAAGAAAAACAAGTTTATTGAGCCTCCATGCATTCTGCACATAAAAATACTGCATCTGCAGTCATTAAATAAGACTGATCTTGGATGCTACCCTTGATGAATGCAAAATGTCACAGAACTGCCATATGGAAGAAAACAGAGTAAGTAAACAGAAGCGATACAACAGAACATTAGAAAGAAACAAAAAGGAAGTAGTGGTGGTGTATAATTCCTACTCACTAACCAGGCTACACTCAAAGGATTACAGGCAAAAACTTCTTTCAATAAAGAGATGCAAACCCATAAAATTTATGACTGAACATTTGGCAAATATTAAAGAAAAGGAGGGCATATGCATCTAGAACTTCCATACACGGAGAAAGGGGCACAACTATCTGAAGGTGGACTGAACATGAGTGACTAAAGTGGGGCTAAAACACAATGAAAATCATGCAGAGAAGAAGGATTTTAAGGAATAACATCAGTAACATAGGAGTGGGTAGCTGCATGGGCTCCAGAAGGTTGGATATGGAGGAAGGGTTAGAGCAGATGAAAGCCAGCTCTCTCTTTTTGGGAAAAAGATTATGGTTTTCTGACATGTACAGTATGGATTAAAAGACGGTGTAGTGTAGCAAGGCAGGCAAAAATGTTTTGGAGACTCGCATATAGACCATCAAGAACCGGGCCAGCATCCATCATACATATATGCTTCCTGCAATGATACTCTCCTAGACTTGTTATGCAATGAAGGAAAATGTAGGTTAAAAGACATATAAACCATGCAAGAAACATATGGGAAAAAAACAGTCCTAGCTGCTAAAGAACACTGAAAGCTAGGCTTCAGTCTATTAGTGAAACAGGGGTGAATAAAAGCACGGGTGCCAGAGAGCTGAAGGAAGAGAAGTTAAAGGTGAATTATTTTACTTTAGAGTAATGATTAATTTTGGGTTTTGTCTAGTTGAGATGCATAAGCAATGCAACAAGACAAAACTATTCTGGGGACTTAAATGCACAATGTCCACAATCTGGAATACAAGCAGAAGCAAATACATGATTCTTGCACACATTCTGCATCTGATGAAGAAATTTTGTTGTTTACATATTAATCACCATGTATGTATGAAGCACTTCAGAAAAAAATAATCCAGGATAGCACCAAGATTTCATTGTCGGACACAGTACTTATTGTGGAGAGCCTCATGTGATTATTACACTTCCACTACATAGTCCGACAAGACTGTTAGGCAGAAAAAGCAAAAGTTTGATTAAAACAAAACAAAAAGAAATGCAATAGTCCAGGATGTACTAATGACATTTGATTAGTAGATACCTGCAAGGGCCATGGTGAAGGCTTCAGAGCACCAGGACAAAATCCTTTTACACAATTGTTAATGGATACATTCCTGATGTAAGTTTTACACAAACCATAACTTTCCTCTTAGATCAAGAAACCTGGAAAGCATGTTTTTTTTCAACCAGAAGAGAAGTTGTGGCTAGCAATTAATAAAGAGTCAAAGGATTTTATCTGGGAGGGGAAGAGGGCAAGAGTCAAGTGGGATAAGTTGATCTTTCAACAGAACAAGGTGGTTTAGGATTACCTGGATATTTCAGAGCTACACAGTTAAGGATACCATACATAGCACAAGCCAAAAGCTATAATTCAAAGTAGAAATGGATAACTATGAAACAGGGAGGAAGCTCAAGAAACAAGGAGAGACTGGGATTTTCGATGCAGATCCTTAACAACAGTAACCATACAGAATATACATAAAGTAGCAAAATGTATTCTAAGAACTAAGGCAACACAAAAATGGAGAAATGGGATTCTGCCAATAGGGATGACTATAATTAGGGGTACAAAGAGTAAGCAAGAGGAGGCTGGAATTTAACAGAAAAAAAATGGCAAAGGAACTAAGGCATTGGGAGCAAATAATTAGAGATGGAAAGGTAATAGAATTGGAAGAGGCGAAAAATTCATTTGGATTGCAGGCTACAGATCACCTCCCCTATCAAGGACTGATATAAGAGTATAGGAAAAAAAAAAGGAATAAGTGGATCCTAAGTGAAAGACCAGGACTGGTAGGAGTTTTTGGTAAAACCTAGAACAGAAGCTGCTATTAAAAAAAGGGATAATTAATAGGCCATAATAAATATTGCATGATAACTATAGGAATCAAAGAAGGTTAGAAAGAATTGGAAGGAGAGACTGAATAAGCAATTTACAAAGAAACAATGTGAGGATTTATGTATGGCTCCCAAATACCCAACAAAGTTTAGAAGATTTAGGATCGTTCCTTGGAAGTGTTTGCATAGATATTTTTATACCCAAATCAGACACCAAAGAATTTTTCCTCAGGTAGTTTGCAAATGTTGGAGGTATAAATGAGGAAGAAAGAGGTAATTGGGAACATTTTTTTGAGAATGGAATGAGCTGTCAGACTTCAAACATTCCCTGCAGACCACTCTGTCAGAAATACTGGGTGAGCAAACTGGTGCAACCATGGAAACATTTTTTTCGCTGTGATATGGAACCAGAATTACCTAGAAATAAGTAAGGCCTTGCTGAGTTTAACTTTGGTGTCTGCCAAAAAAAGCAATTACTAGAAAATAGAAATCAAAATCTAGAGTAACTGTACCAGAAGTAGTGAATATAGTAACAGAGATAAAAGGACTGGAAGCGGGATCTTTAGAAAAGGGTAGGAACAAATTACATAGAAGTGGGAATTGTGGGAAAAATACAGGCAGAATAATGTTTTGGAGGATGAATGAGGTTTAAGAAAAGGCATAATTCAATGAGCTATGTAATGTCTGATTGACAAATATCCTGAAAATAGCTGAATACAGAAGCCTGAAATCTCACACCTGCCTCTCAATATTCCCAGACTGCTGGAATACATCTGCATCTCTTTTGCCAGGTATACAATGAATACTCTTTCTACAAACACTCTTCTGTCTCTTAATACTTTTCCCTTCGGACACAGTTTTGTGTAGATCAACACTTTCTGCTTGCATTATTGCTTCTTTGGTGATACAGGTCTTGGCTGCTTTCTCATGGCCAGGTTTGGAGCAAACACGTTAAGCTTTCATAAAATGAATACAGTCCGTCGTTCCTTCCAGTTTCCCTGGTACATCAGAAAATCTTAGGTTTTCTCTCTGCATGCTCTGTCTTCTAACTCTACAATTTTCAAAACAGCTCTTCTTGAGAAGTCTCATAGTCAGCCTCTGATTTTTTGCAGTCTTAACAGTTCATCTGAATAACTAGTTAATGCGTATTCTATTTCCAAACTGTCAGCTGAGTTGCTATATTTCCTCAGTGTTTCATTTATTTTAATTATGTCTTTGTACATTTTATTTATTTCCCCTCTAAATTACTGGAAGCCATCTGTTGTACCAAAGCTGAAGCTTGAACTGCTACAGGACTTTTCCCAACCAGTATCCTCTCTCTTCACCTTTCATGCTCTATTTTCTTTCAGGTTCTCTAAATTTCTTCTTTGCGGTCATCCAGCCAGTTTACTTACCAGCCAGTAACTGGATTTTACTCTAGCTGACACCATCACGGAGTCTTATTTCTCAGCTTTTTCACATTGGGACAGCTGAAATTAAGCTGTTGATCAGTATGCAGTCATTTTAGAAGCCTCAAAAATTCACCATTTTAGTCACAATTTGCCCCAGTCCTACAGACAACACAAATATCTGTGTTACTGAACTGAGAAATAGTGTCAAAGAATGAATTTGTTGAGGTACACAATATAGTAATAGTAGGCAGAAGAGTTTATGGTAAAAAAAAAAAATATGAAACAATTTGCAACCTATTAAAAGAAGAGACGCAACTTTATCAAAACTTATGGACGTGTGCAAAACAAATGAAATTACTCGTACACAAGAGAGAACAGATAGGTGTAACATAAAACAGGAATCAGATAACTGGTGAAGACTCTCAAATAAAGTAAGGATCTGTTACAAAACTAATAGATATGAAAGAAAGCCATGTGAGAACGGACAGAAAAACAGCCCTTAGATCACTTATGCATTAAAAGTCATGTTTTGTGTAGTAAATGTGGCTACAAGCACAAGATGCAGTTAATCAATTAATTGAAATTTGTGGTAGAAAAATGGCATTTTGCTAAAATGAAGAGAACTAAAAATAAGAATGTTAAAAAAAATCCATATTGTTGAACAAAACTATAAACGGATGGTTTAGGACACTGACAGCAAATTGAGAAAATAAACAAGCTATTAGGAATGGGTCAGGAAAGGAGTATTCAGGCCTATGGACAAAAACAGAAGCCTGAAGTGGCCACACAGGAATGTGAGGTTACCAATTAGGACAAAAACAGGGCCTACAGGAGACGTAAAAAATTTGGGTAGGTTTTGGAAGTAAAGTACATGGTGATTAACAAAACAGAAACAAAGAAAATAAGAGCAATACAGACTAAATCTGAAAATGAGTAAGCAGACAGTGTCAAGAAGGGAAGCAAGTTCTTTTATGCACATAATAGAAAGGAGAAAGGAAGGGACAAAGACTGGAAAGAAACCATATACTACCGAGGAAAGCAGAGGTACTGAAAGTACTTTGCTTTATTCTTGAAAAGGGACAGCAAAGGGAGGATTGGTATACTAGGAGAGAGGAAGGGAGGTAAGAATGGACAGAAAAGTGGGCAGACACCATAACAGAGAAGGTGAGGATATTGACAGAGAACTAACTGCTCTTAGGGAGGATAAAGGCACAAGGACTAGATGAGATTGCCTATCAGAATCCTCAAAAATCTAACAAAACCACTGACAGCATTTTCGTCAGATCACAACTTGGGCAAAATTCTGCAGTACAACAACTGCAGAACCACTGTACAAGGGTGCAGGAGTGAGAGAGTAAAAAATCTGGGACATTACAAGACTAAGTTCAACCACAAAAGTAGGGAAATAAAGTCAGAGAAAGAATCCTGAGGGGAGTGCTGATAATATTTTTAAAAGACAACAATCTCCAGGACAGCAAACAACAAATATGGGTTCATAGCCAGAAGAAGCTGTACATGAACCCTGATTCAGTTTTATGAAACGGTCACAGGTAAACTTGAAAGGAGAGTACCATCAGATGCAGTTTTATTCTACCCACACATCAACAAGGCCTTTGCCTCTACCACACAGGAGAATGAATGAGGTGAGATGTGGGGTAGCTATGCTCATACCCAGTGTCTCTAGCCCCTGACTGCCCTAAGTCATTTTTGGTTCATACAGAAGCCTCCGAGGTAGGTTCAGAGGTGGTCTTGTTACAAGAATGCCACAGTGAGGTGTACCGAATGCAGTTTTTGAGCCAACAGCTTAACCTACAGGAAACTCCTTATGCAACTGAATAGGGCTGCCTTGTCAAAGCGAGCCTTCATTTATTTTTGATACTACTTATTGGGTTGTCCATTTACAGTAGTAATGGACCATGCTCCACTCCAATGGTTGTCTCACTACTGAGATAAGAATCCCAAACTCACTCAGTGGGCCTTAGCTTTGCAAGTCTTAACTGAGATTTACATGTGCAAAGTGTGTTGGTATGCAGTGTTTGCCTACATATGTTTTTACTCCACTGGTTGGTTTGCAAGTAAAACTTTTGCAGTGTCCCTGGATTTCTCTTGGTACATACAAACCACATTGCTACATTTCCCCTTCCTTTTTCTTGTGTCCAGAAGTCACTTAACACAAAATAATTTTTTATTTTATTTTTTTAATAAAGGACATCAAGGTTAATTCACCTTGAATCAGATAATGGATGCCACTGCAAAGAATCACTTTTGAAATATTTGTGCATGGACAAGATCCCTTACTAAATCTATTGACCAGCCTCCAGTGCAATTGGTGCTATGGCTGTAACATACTGGTGTGTTTGCTCATGCCTTCCAAATATCCCCACCATTACATACCAGTTTTGCAGTTTACTAACCACCCGACATGCCCATACGCTGTTATCCATCAATATGCATCTACTCCTGTTCATGTGAGTATGTGAATTTATTTTCAGACTTAAGGTGTGGAAGCTAAAATGAATTATTCTAGGTGCTTGTTCAGGTTTCACATGGTGCTTGCTTAGAGCTACTCTCATGTTAAGCCACTACTATGTTGCACTGCCACCTCTGATACCACGGTAATGTTTTAATCTTTCTATTCCCACAGTGCACACTAGTATCTGGTGCAAGCACAACAGAGGAGTATGCAAGTGATACACAGCAGCATGAAAATTACAGAACCAACTGATATTGCCAACATCCAGGCAGATAGGTTCAGTGCCACCCTAACCTGCCTCTCACCCCTAAAGGGCCCATAATATACAGGAAGAATGCTTGGTTGCAGTAATCACAACTATGCAGGTAAAAGCTACACTCTCTAAAGCCAAAAACACAGCATCCATGGGACCAGACAACATCCCAGGCTGCATTTTACACGAAATTCTGAACAAACTGCTTCCCCACCAAGCACCATGTTCAATCATAGCCTCACATCAGGCTTTGTGCTCACTGAATGGTGCACAGCAACACTTATTCCACTCCCACAAAGGGGGATCCACCACTGACCCCAGGAATTATTAGCCTGGCGAGCCTGGTCAGCAAGGCCATGGAATGTATCATCATGGTACTCATAAACAAAGACATTGTTAACCTCAAAACTTTGTACCCCACCCTGTTTGGCTTTGTGAAAGGCAGATCATGCCTCCTGACCCTGGTCGACTTATTTGAGGGTGTCATCGAAGACGTAGACGAGAGTAAGGTGGTTCACAGTGTTTATCTGAACCTCGTCAAGACTTTCAACACCATCCCAAATTCTGGAATTACAGATGAACTTTGTATAAATCTTTACATCACAAGATGGGTTGCCAACTGTCTCATTGACAGAACACACACTATAAAAGTTGCAGACTCCAAATCTGACTTCACAGCAGTGACAAGTGGAGTACCACAGGGTTCTGTCCTGGGACATCTCCTGTTTGGTATCTACTTCTCTGAAGTGTAAGCTAATATAGAAGGCCTAGGGCTAATGATATAAATAAAACTTACAGCACACTTAAAAAGTGAAGCTGGTAGTATAAATGATGGATTGCCTAATATCTATGACAGAGCTGAAATAAACTTGTTTGTATAATACCATTAAGTAGTGAAAATTATGCCAGACATCATCAAAAAAAAAACAACAACTAAAAACTAACAATTACTGGTAATGTAAGTAGCCTTTTGTTGTTGTTGCATCTTTCGGCTTTTCCCGATTAGGGGTCGCCACAGCGGAACTCCGGTCCGCTAATGATTGGCAGTAGATTTTTATGTGCCGAGTTGCCAGCTCTGACGCACAACCTTCAACGAAGGTACGCCCATTCACGCATGTCTCCACACAGAAGACTCTTTAGCTGAGAATCAAACAGGACAACGTCTTATTGTGAGGCGACAACGCTACCGCAGCACAAATGCAAAATCATATTCATACTGTCTTAAAACCAAAATAATTTTAGTCATGGCACAAGGAAATCCTTATCATAAGCTACGTATATAAATAATTATGAAAATGCTCCCATCACATACTGTTACAAATTAACCTGGTAACCTTACTATCTCATGCATTATATAACAATGACATATAAAAAATTAACATGAGGATTGTGGGTATATGAGATGTAGACGGTGCTGAAAAAGCATTCATCATAACTGCTTAAAAGTGATGAAACCACTCCCTACACTGCCCAGATAATGCACCAGCTCTAAAAATTGCTATGCATACCAGAACACCAAGCAACACTAATGCCTCGACCTTTTCCTCTTACTCAGAGTTACAGGGGCCTGCTTCAAAATAACAGTTAAATGTGAACACATACATTATAAAGCTTTTCCCTCCTTGTCCTTGTAAGAATTCTTACTTATTGCAATCTTTACATGCTAATCTTCCACCAGAAGTACTGGCTTCAGGAAACGGCGTTTTCCAGTTCACATTAAAAAATGTCCTGCTTGGTCATTCCAAACTTCATTACAATGTACAAACCATCGCTTAATATGAAAAATGAGAAGCCGAAAATACATTACACCCACTGGGGACGAGTTAGCACTATAATGCACACGAGGTAACTGCTTCCTACTGCTAAAAGTAAAACAAGCACAGACCATTTCTGCAAAGCAGAAGAGAACATTTCTCCATTTTTTTATGCATATCCTAATTTATCCTTCCCAATTATGCTTCAAAGACTGGTATATTTATGTCCAGAGATGCGACCGCCTTGCAGAAAGGACAAAAGTCAATCAGCAGCGATTATGCACTTTTTATGCAATCCTAAACCCTTTCAATTTTTTTGCTGACACAATTTGCTAAGTGTAGCTGTGGTACAACAAAACACATGTGGTATCTGGTGGCTAGAGCAGCTCATACCTAAAAATACATACAGTAACAAATGTCGTACAACCTGTAAAAGAAACATTGGAAAACATCCCAGTGAATAATACACTGACCATAACTACAGTCAATACCAAAGAGGAGTCAACAATGACCTCAGGCTGCTTTAACCCAAACAGTACTCAGAGTACAAAGAGGATTGACGGCTACTATGTAGGTCTTTGGACCGGTCCACATTTATAAGCAGCAAATATAATACTAAAATAAAATAAGCAAGATACTGAGGCAATAGTTCTGAGAATATAAGCACTAATACTATTTTCCCCTTCATGTACGAAGACTATGTCCTACACTTCAAGTGAACAAGTGTGTGTTCCTTCTACCCACGTGGCCGTTCCCTGGTTCTCACAGAGCACTCTCCTTAAGAGTCACTAAAATGCAACTCAACTCGGATGCACCACTTAAAGAAAAAAAATCACACCAATTCAGTTGTAGCCCTTTCTGCACTATGCCTGGTACTGACTTAGTAAAACAAATCAATGGCTGCTAGGAGGTAAGCCCCTGCTTCAAACACAATAACTTCCACACATAATGCAGCAAGCACAATCGAAGTTCACATACCTCTCAACCTGGAAACATCAAAAATCTGGACAAGGCCCATGCAAAATAGGTACAAATCTGTATGCTGATTAACATCTAATTTGCATACATAATTACGTAACCCCCACCCACTCCAATGTAATTGTGGGATACCAACTTTCGAACACAAAGTGAAGAACAGACAACCAAAATATGGCACCAGAGTCCCACTGAAGCCATTCCAATGTCCCATTACCTGGCTATCTCGCCCCATTTACCATAAACACTAATGTTGCTTCCTTAATATAATCATCAACTTCTATTTCTCTATATCCCCTCTGTAAAAATTCCACCCTCAACACTAACACTGGTGCTTTCATGTCTTCCTCATCATTATGTAACCTCATGACCCAGAGTTCTTGTCCCTTCACCACGTTCTTATACATGTGGCGACGGTGCATACTAGTTTTATGCAGAAGAACATTCTTCTTGCATTGTTTTTTTAAAATAGATGTTTTAAAGTTACCAATTAAGTCCTTAGTAATCTTAACATCTAAAAAAAAAAATCAAGAAAATCTTCAGAACAAGTGTAGCTAAACTTTAAAAATGACGTGGTTGAATGTAGGTATTCAGTGAACCTCTGTATCTCTCCTGATGGCCCCTTCCACAAAATAAAAACATCATCCACGAACTGCTTATACACCACAATGTGTTCACAAAACTTATTATTCCTGATGACACTGTGCTAGGTTGGCACAGCTATTGGCACAAGCTGTGCTCATAGCTATGCCAACCTTCTGCAAGACAAAGTCTTCATTAAACATAAAAATATTATTTTCCAAAATTAATTCCAACAAAATGCAAACCAAATTAATCTTACTTGTGATTCTCAATAGTAAATATCTAACATTCTCAATACCCCAATCATTGGGGATCACTGTAAAGAGAGAATATACATCTAATGTAATAAAGGTCAAATTCAGTCTCAAACTCTTTTACTCTTTTCAACATTAAAAATAAGTCATTCAAAAAGTTTTTTGTTTTCTAAAGCACAATCCCAACTTTATCAACGACAGGTTGTAGAGTCTTCTTCACATATATCGAAAGCGGTTCTGTGGCCCACACTCTACTAGACACAATTGGACGCATTGGGGACACAACCTGTCTTTATGTACTTTCAGAAGGCCATAGAGCAAAGGTATCATTGGATGTTCAATAGAAAAATATCTGAACAAATCTTCTGTATAACGGTCATATATAAATCCAACAAATAAAAAGCCTCCCTCTCCATGATACCATTTACTTGTGTCTTACACAAACGAAAGTATGTCCCAGTCTCAATCAACAATTCATACATACATTTTAAATAACAGCTCTTATCCAAAATAACCACACTGCCACCTTTGTCTGATGGGCGAGTCTCTGTAGAAGACAGCTCCTTCAATTACCCCATCATTACCTGGGAAATCTACTCATGTACCAACTCTTTTGCTCAACGTTTTCTGGAATTCACATGATTCAGGAAAACGCATACCCTTCACTAAAATCTTACAGATCTTGCTGCAGCTTCTTAATCTTCATATTTTGAAGTCTCCTTTCATAACTCTGCACATTCTCAAGATATCACCGATGACTTCTAGGGTAAAATTACTGAAGATAGAATGCTGTAACATCTTAATATCTTTAAACAGGTATTCTTCCACCAGTCTAAAATGCTCGATTAAAAAATGCATATAATCAAAACCCAATCTCAAATTCAGGGTTTGCCAATGTCTCAAGAGGTCAGGATATGTACCGCCATATGTCAGCATTTTTAAAATCCATAGACCTCTTGGAATAACCTTGAAGTGCAATGCTGCTTCTAAATGAAGCCTTTGCCACTGAATCCGATTAAACTTATACAGCTTGTTTTCCAAGTTTCTATAATACATGTTGAAATTGTTCTGTACCTCAGCGTTGTCAACAACAGTCTGTCTTTTCAAAACAGCAGTTGATTAACAGATTCACCTCAGGTTGTAAACATCTCTGTAATTGTTCAGAGTGGATATTCACTGCATCAGGTTTATAGTCCAGTTCAAGTGTAAATCCTTCAGCTATGTCCAACCCGAATCAGCTACACAGAGTAAACAATCCTGCAGTGTGTCCTTTACCAGCCTGTAAGCTTGTTGTGGATTGCATCTTCCTATTATCAAGCTTTTCATATAATTTATGCTTGAATGCTATGACTTTATTGTGTCTGCTGAGTTTTTAGTCTGAAATGTGTAGTTTTTCAAATTTTGTGCTTGAATGCTATGACTTTGTCTGTAACTTCTCACTGTGACAAACTAATGTGTTGTTTTCATATTCGTACTTGAATGTTATGACTTTATTATGTCTGTCTAGTTTTTCATTCTGTTAACCATATGTATCTGGAGCTTTTCTCCCTGGGCCTCCACTGAAAATGGGTACCTCATGACCCAGTCAGACATTCACAGTAAACAAATGCCAAATAAATAAATGTTAACCCTGCTGGAAGGTACCTACCTATTCTGTTACCACCTCTGTACATGTGATGTTCCAGGATAATCTCCAAACCCTTACTGTCACCACTCTTATGTAACTGAACATAATACAGCTACTTATTTACATTCTCTAACTCACCATCTATCTCTTCCCCACTACTATCTCTGTCTCCCTTTTACCTGGACCTCCTCAATACTCCTTTATAATTTGTAACCGTCTTCATCCTGTAATTGCTTTACTGTCTCCTACTCAACATCTATTTACAGCGGATTCTATTTAAAAATAACTAGACTCTTACAACCCTAATATTAACCAATATTTTACTGTATTCTTCTTTTAACTGTCAAATTCTCATCAACTGTCATATCATTACTATTCTACGTGTGTTCATTTACTAATCTGTGTATGCACATTTATTATTTTTTGATTGTCATATCATTACTATTCTATGTATGTATGTATGTATGTACACTTATGTAAATCTTGTTTAAGTGCTTTTTACCCATTCTATAAAATGAAGCATTTCTCCCCGGGCCTCTGCTGAAAATGGGACCTGTGCCCAGTCAGACGTTTCCAGGAAACAAAAGCAATAAGTACATAAATAAATCCGACCAAAACTTTTTTATTACTAGAATGAGTCATCCAAATACCAGATTATCTAAATACATATCCAATAATTGCTATGGGCAGGTCTTTGTTCACATCATCAGCTCCAGATCCCTGGAAAAAACAGTTACCCTTGTACCATGGACTCAGACCTACTACACACAGTCTTAAAAAACTCCCCTGTTCTTTGTTCAGCCCCACAAGTATTCCATTCATAATTAAACTAGTGAGCTATCATATTATGCCTCAAAACCAACTTGGTCACCAGTTCTACAAGAATGATCTACTGGAATGCCAACTGTTATGGTAGTACAGAACTTACTTATTATAATATTAAATACCCTAAACTTAGAAATTGAATGAGCTATGTTTAACCAACAGTATAAGATTTCAGAGACCGTTATCAAATCACAAGTCAAACTATAGTGGACAACATAAACAACTGCACTACTCTTTAGGACACGATTACTTTTAATAGCACAAGCCTACCTCTTTTCTTTGCACGGGGACCAAAGAGCACAAAGCAAATAGAGAGTAATGAAAATCAAACACAAGCAAGGACTACTACACAGGAAAAACACTGTAATGCCAATATAATTTCAGCATTTAATTTTACATTAAGTTAGCTAGCGTAGTACAATTTTTCAGTACATCTTCTTCTTTCGGCTTTTCCAGGTTAGGGGTCGCCACAGCGGATCACCTGTCCGCTCATGAAATTTCTACACGCATAAAAAACAGGAGACGCAAAAAAGTAAAAGCTTTTCTTTCACGCTTTTTATTGCAAGACAAAGGAGCTGCAATATAACATACCTAAATACCGCTGCCTTCAACGAAGCTGACACACTATAAACTGCCAAAACAATCATCCCGGATACTTCTAAAAATAGAAACTGTACTTTTTTGGTATAATTCGGGCAAACCAAGGGGAAATAATGACTGGACTTGTAAAAAGTAAATTTTAAACTACTAGAAACACAAAAACAAAGTTAGCACAACTTTAAAACCATATTTCATTACACTTTTGGTTCCTCTAACTTTAAATGGCTGTCAAAAGAACAACTCAAAATTCAATTATACCACCACTAAGTTTTAATCCAGCACTTCTGTTCAATATAGACACTATATAGACGCTATGTACCAGTGCCAATTATTCACGTTGGTTGCATCGGCTCTTTGCTCCACAATCCATCGAGGGTCTCCTTCACCCCACTTCGCCATAACACACCAACTCGTAAAGGGTCTCTATACAATTGATAACATTACTGATTAGTAACAAATTGGAAGCTCCCAAGAATAGACTATTAAATTGCACGTCCCAACAAATTATTTTGATAGAATAAATAAATATGTAATTAAACAAGCAATATTAGCACAAATACAAGATCACTGGCTGTGAACACTGTCCACAGAATTCTGGAATACTCAGCACCGGCTTCCTCTTGTTTTATATCCAAATCATAGAACTTACTAGAACCCGGCTTTTGTCAGAAACAATACCACCCACATGCCTTGGCCGACTAGAAACGTAAAGTCTTATGCTTTGGTTCCAATCTTACGCCGACCTTTGGGACTGTAAAATTAGCCCGTCGCTTGACCAGGGAGCTTCACACCAAAACCTGTGTTTGCTGCCAGCCCGTTAGCTAATTGCGACTGCAACCAGAGCAAAAGCACATTCACTAAAATGGGCTGACAGCAAACACATACACTTAATATAAAGAATTCAGTACACAAAGGCAGCAACGGTGCACGTGCACAAAAACTTCCTGGCAGTAAAAAAATAAGTATGCCTCATAAGCAGGAAAGATTCACAGCCATTCGGACAACGCAAATATCGAAAAATATGCAAGAAAAACTTACTTTCTCAAGCAATTAAGGGGAAATGCACAAATTCCTTGCTGGGGCTATGAAACGTTCCCTCACACTCCAGAGTAGGGGAAGGACAAGGTAGCGGTGACATCACATAATGGGTGGGTTTCATTGTTGTACTTGGAATCAGAGGCCGGCCGTAGTGATGTAACTTTGGGGGAGGAAACGGCTAAGAAAAAGTTCCTGAACTGCCTGGCCTCAATGACAGTATTTGGGTGCCTTGAGCAAGCTTTACCAACTCGCCTGAGAATGGATTTGAAAGCAAAAACTACATAGTACGCTAAGGTAGGCTCTGATTAGAGAAGTATAGAGAAATGTAAATATTTTAAATGGTGCTTTGTTGTTTCTTGATGGAGGGAACTGTAAAATAGGGAGCGAAAGGGCAGAGAGGTGACGAAATTTTTTTATAGAAACCCGTTGTACTCCTTTAAGATGTTTTATGGTCCGAGCTCACAGACCTACCTGGGCAATAAGGGGAAGTTAGTAAAACAAGTACAGCTTATGAGGCTTCTAAACCAAAACTGAAATTTTGTCAAGTAGATTTTGTGGGTATTAGAAGGGAATTAATAGGCTGGGACTGGTTTAAGGCAGTGGGTGATGAGAATATTCCTGAATATTGAAATATTTTCAATAAATATATATGGTTTGCTATCAAAATGCTGAGTACCTGTTAGACGGAAATGGGAATATCGAGCAAAAGTTGGACAATTCCCATTTTGTCTAACCTACACAAGTGCGAGTGTTCAGATTCGCAAATACAACAGTGCTTTCGCACATCTGTCTTCTTCACTGTGAATACAGATTGCGGTAAATGGGGATCGGGACATAGCTTCGGGAGTTGGAATACATCATTTGCAGGGGGTGTGGAAGGTGTAGCCCCCCCCTGCAAAAAGATAGCATTTCGTACTGTGCACTACAAACTTGCTTAACTGAATGTCGAAAGTGTGAATTCTTTGATGATGGTGTGTGCACGTCAACACTCTGACCTAGTTGATATTTTCAACTTCACACATCTAATTCACAGATGTGGACAGATTTTGTTTTGAACTTCGAGTATATGATAGTACACCATATTTACATATATGTGTGTGTGTGTGTGTGTGTGTGTGTGTGTGTGTATATACATACATATATATATATATATATATATATATACATATACATATACATATACACACACACACACACACACACACACACACAAATTAATTCCTGTGTGCTATACGAAAGGACATTTGTCACTTTAAGAGACAAAACAAGAGGTGGACACTAAAACTGGAAAGTCTTAGGAGGTGAAAAAAATTATAATTTGAGTACATTCCGTAGTGGTGCAGCGGTAGCGTTGTTGCCTCACAGCAAGAGGTTCTCCCATTCGATTCTCAGCTTGGGTTGGGAGTGCCCTCTGTGTGGAGTCTGCATGTCCTCCCCACGTTCGAAAGACACGAGTTGAATGGATGTGCCTTCGTTGAAGGATGGGCATCAGGCTGGCAACTCGACACCATAAAAAACAACTGCCAATCATTAGCGGACCGGAGTTCCACTGTGGCGACCCCTAACCGGGAAAAGCCGAAAGACAAACGGGAAAAGCCGAAAGACAAACAAGAAGAAGTGTCCTAGTAATAAGCAATAAAGACAGGTAGTCAGAAGTAGGAAGCTGAAATTACCCTCAAATACTCCTGATACAAAAAGCATTATTTATACATTTAAGCTATAGAAAGAGAGAGGAAAACAGCATAAGAATAATTAATGATGAAGAACTAATCCCTACAAGGACAAGCTGGTACTTACTTTCCCCAAAAAAACTTTCAGGGCTATCAAAGAACAATAACATTGGAGAGATCAGATAAATAATGACTGTCCAAATATAATTGAGAATATGGTTTCTGAAGCCCTAAAGAAAATAAGACCAAACATAGCAGCAGGGCCTGATGAATAAGTGGATTGTTTCTGATTAATATTATTGGCCTTCTGACAAGACCACCCCATCAAGATAGCAGCAAGCCTGTGAACGATGCAGTTCAGATCCCATGGATGGAAGGGGTACTTCAAAGGATGATGGTGATGCAGCACTCCTTAAGGAACTGCTGACCAATCAGTGCTGGGTCACAATCCTGCTCTCCGCAGGGACATGATGTATAGTGTTAAGGAAATTTAAAAATTAATTTAATAAACAGTCTTGATACAGTTTCAAAATTTATTATAACACGTGTGGAGACCCAGCAATTATGGGTGTGTCTCCCCGAACTAAAACTCAGATCAATTTATAGAATCACAAAACAAAATTAATAACATTTATCAAATGACCACTGTCATCAACCAATCAGACTTAATACAAGTCAGTACTTCTATTCATTAAGACATTATGTTTCACTATATTAGTTACATATAATTATCATCTACAGAAACCTAGTCATCACTTTCCTTAAAAATAGAATTAGGATTGCTACAAATTTAATTTTCTCATGAGAAGAAAGGAAAACTACTGATCAAGCATAAGTTTTGACACTTCTTCAGATAAATGGAATTTGCTTTTTAAACTTTTGTAAACAATAAAGCAGATACATTTATTTTTGCTGTGCTTCACACATTCCTGGGCATGTTCATTTGTGTTGTTTACTGCTTAAAAGAATCTGCTGACATGGTTAAAAGTTTAGTCATGCACTTACACATACAACTTTCTCTTCTTTCCAACATGCGCAGATCATTTTACAATTCATTTTTCAACTTTCTTGTTTTATATTTTCATTCACAACAGAAATACTTATTACACGTTCCTAGACTTTGAAATAAATTAATGCCCAAGTTACAAAAAATGCCTGAGCTACAGCACAATGACTTACTGCCTTTCCAGTATGGGCACTACAGGGTACTACAATGCTTAACTTGACAGCAATCTCCACTTGAAGGCATAAGTGCATTGACCAAATGAATGAAGATCATCCCAATAGCTTCAATAACCCCTGAGGCCCCTGACAACAAATATAGCAAAATAAGGGGGGGTGGTGCTAGATCAGCAGCCAAGCCCTAAGGTAAAACAGAATGTCTGCCAACCTCAGAAGACATCACTGGCTAGTTTCTGTACTATCAGGGGACTCTCGGCTTGAAACTGTACTCTTCATGGCCAGAGTGTGACAAGAATCACCATCATCATCATCCCCCTTTTTCCCAATTTTTCTACATGGGACAGGGAATCATGTTAACTGTTGCCATCTCTCTCGATTTAATGCCCCACTCTTGTCTTCTTCGACACTCATGCCTGACTGTCGCAGATGATCTTTCACACAATCCATCCACCTCTGCTGGATGCCCTTGTTTCCTCTTACCTTCTTCCTGTCTGTCCCAAATCTTCTTCACCAGATTGTCTTCTGCACGTGTCCAAACTACCATAATCTCTTCTCTGATATTTTCTCCAACTGGAGCTACTTTGGCTTCTGCCCTTATATCCTCATTTCTTCGTCTGTCCCACAGAGTGCATCCTACCACCCTTCTCAGGCACTTAATTTCCATCACCTCTAGCTTCTTCATCTGCTCTGCCTTTACTGCCTAGGTTTCTGTACCATACAGTAGTACTGGTCGCACCACTGTCTTGCACATCTTACTTTCAGCTTCTATGGCATTCTTCCATCATAGACTACACTTACCACTCTATGCCAGTTGGCTGCAACACCTCTGATTCTAGCTTTCACCTCTTTATTCAGACTTCCCTTCTACCCAATTATCCCTCCCAGATACTTGACACTCTTTACCTGTTCCACTATCTTCCCCTTCTATCTCAATTCTCAGCTTCTTCTGATCTCCCTAGTTTGTTGCCATTACCACTGTCTTGTGTGTGCTTAGTTTCATCCCATGTGTCTTCAGTTTTGTATTCCATTGCTCTATACTTTGCTGGAGTTCTTGCTCAGAGTCTGCCTGTAATGCCACGTCATCTATGTACACCAACTTTGTTGATCTGTCCCCTCCAACCTGTTTGCTAATGTAGTTGATCACCAGTATAAACAGCAGTGGGCTTAGAGCTGAACCCTGGTGTACACCCACACCCACTGGGAACCCATCTGTGAGGCCGAACACTGTTCGTAATAAGTAATTGGGTCCTTGTACATAGCCTGCACTGATTCTACCAGTGTTTCTGGTACTTTAAACCACTGCAGTACTGCCCAGATCAGCTTTCTTGGAACCTTGTCACATGCTTTCTCCAAGTCTAGCAATGCCCAGTTGGACTCTTTCCTCATCTCTAGCTTCTTCTTAACTATCTGTCTTACTGCAGACATCGGGTCAGTTGTTCTGCATCCTGATCTGAATCCGAACTGCTCATCTCCCATCTTACATTCTACTACTCTGTGTATCTGGTTATCAATCATCATCTGTAGAACCTTCATACAATATGATAGGAGTTTGATTCCTTTGTACTTCCTACAGTTGTAAATGTCCCCTTTGCTCTTGTACACTGCCATGAGAATGTTATTCTCCAGTCATCTGGGATATGCCTTTCTCTCCACACTGCTATGCATACCCTCAGGAGCCATTTCTTTCCTATCTCACCCAGCATCTTTATCATATCTGCTGTGACCTCTTCTGAGCCTGCTGCTTTCCCCGACTTCATTTTCCTTAGTGCTAGTCTTACTTCTTGTAGGGTAGGCTCCTCTTCTTCTCTCATTGTAGGCAGTTTCTGGGGCAGTACAGCTTCTGTGGGGATTTCTTCATTCAGAAGCTGCTGGAAATACTCCTTCCATCTGCCTTTGATGTCCTGTGGACTGGTGAGCAGGTTGTTGCTGGCATCCCTTATGAAGGGTGTTTGACTATCTTCTTTACCTTTCGGTCCTTGCCTTGCTATAGTTTGTGCCACCTAATGAGTCACTTTCCAGAAGTTGGTAGAGTGCCTTTGATGCCCTCTTCTTTGCTATTGGAACTACTTTCTTAGCTTCTTTGTTAGACAATCAGTATTCCTTCCTAGTCTGGTTGGTCTTTTCTATCGTCCACTTTTTTCTGTACTCCTCCTTTCTTTTGATGACTTCCTGGACTTCTCCATTCCACCACCAGCTTTCCTTATCTGCCTTATTTCCATACGGACTCGGCCGCATATCTGTTCTGTAGTCCTCACATATGCAGTTTTGAGGCACTGCCATTCTTCAACTCCACCTATTTCCTCCTCTTCTTGGGATGCTAGAGCCCTGAGTAATTCCTTTAACTGTTGTATTTTCTCTCCAGTTAACTTCCTGGTCTTCAGCCTGGTCTCTGTTGACCTTAGATCCTCCTCTGACCACTGCTTGTAGCTGATTGTGGTAACCAATGGTTATGCAGGGGTTGACAAGAATGACTGCTGAATTTTCTTTCCTGATCTGTATGGGGCATAGAACTGATGGGAATGATAAAAAAAAAACAACACTACATTCACTACCTCTGGCAAGCAGGCTGAGCTTTGGAGTGGCCTAGTTTCTGTAAGATTATGGCCAGGAATATGAATCCAGAGTTTCAGGGAAGAACTGCAGGACCAGTGCGAGACATCCCCCAGCTCATTTACTCCCATGGGCAAGTGAATGGCCGAGAAAGTGATGCCTGTGTCTATGATCCACTGCTAGTCAAGTGTTACCTTCCATGGGGGGGGGGCCTCTCCCATTTGCTTAAGTACCACACAGTGGGAGTGGTTGACTGACTGGTTGACAAGATCCAAAAACAGCTTCTCTACCAGAATCTGTAGGGGCAGAAATCCTGCCCCCAGCTCCAATTGGATGAATTGGCACTACCTCTCCCAGGCGGCCACAAATGCTACATCACATGGAAGCCCTATTGAGCTCCACAGTCCAAAGGTAAAACATCCACTATCAAAATCTGCAAAACGTTTGGTCACAGAAAAGGAAAGCATACCACAAGGCCAGAGGGAACTCTCCCACCACTCTGTGGCCCAGTGACAAAAAGTGGAGACGAGAAGTGAGCAAGACACCAGAAGTGCCCAACACTGTAAAGTCCTTAGCAGCACCGGATAATCTAGTGGGTGAATACCACAATGAAAAATGTGGCTACAATCAAGCTCGGCAACATATAGCGTGGGCCTACAAGCAGTGCTGCACTCTCACCAACAGAGTCAAAACTATGATTTCCAGTGACATTTCCAATGTGCTACTGGTACTCGAGAGTATCAGTGAGGGCTTCTTCCAAATTATTTTCATTCCTCCAAGGACAGCATCCAAGTGACTTCCCAAGAAGGGTTCCCTCCATAACACCACTGGACAGGACCATCAAAAACCTATCATCCAGATAAGGGAACACTAGGGGATCTCTTTTGCAAGGCTTCAGTCACAATGGCCAATACTCTAAGGGAAATGGTGACAACATGAATAAACAAGAGAAGTCACCACGTCAACCTCTAAAAGATGAAATGCTGAAAGGTGCCCATCCAAATACCCTGTGTGACTAAGGTCATAATCCCTGCTGGATGACCATCTGAAACCAAATTAATTGGATATGACGGTTGAAGCCACAGAGCTCTAGCACTGGCAGACATCATCTGCCCCCTGCAGGATTTGGTGAGACAAAAGAGGAAAAACATCCCTCTTCTAGCACAGGTACGCCTTCTGAGGTTCCTCTTTTTTAGTATATCTTTACTGAACCATAATAACCATTCTTGTAACTATTTAGGAAACATTATCACAAGCACAAAAATCATTATGATTACCTATGCACTTATTCAAAGATTTATCAAATACCTTGACTGTAACAGAGGAAATACTTAGTACTGTTCTCAAACATGCACTTTTAGTACTTGAAAATAACAGCCAAGACTGTACACTGAAGTATGAGAGATCATTTCCATAACGCCTAGAACTCCTAGACTTCCAAGACGGCTGCACATGGAGCAGCTTAATTTTAGCTCTCCTGGTGTGAAAACAGAAACTCAGGAGAGCGAGCTAGAGAACTCATTTTTGGGGTATATTTCAGTAGCTGTCTAATGGCCTGGATGCCAGCAAAAAAGAAATTCAGAGAACCTGAAAGAAAATCAACCACAAAAGGTGAGGGAAAAAAACACTGACTGGGAAGAATTCTGCAGATGTTCAGCAAAAAGCACTGCCAGCTCCAGCGCAAGACATGACTTCCAATGACCTAGAGGGAAAAAATAAGTCAAATGTACTCAGAACTTATTAAAATAAACAAAACACTAGTCAAGTCAAACAACAAAAGGCTGAATAAAACGGAAGAAGCTTTAAACAGATACTCAGATGAGGTGATAAAACTGCAAAAATCGGAGGTCGAAATGCAAACAAGGCTGGCTAAATATGAAAATGGTCAAGAAGAGATGTTTAAAAAAAAATAACAGAAGTAGAGGTCAGAGCACACAAGGAAAACCTGAGAATTTCTGCAGTACCAGAGAAGCTGGAAGGAACACACTGTATTAATTTTATGAAAGCACAAATAAGCAACTGGACTGATATTCCACAGCAGAAGTTGTTAATTGAAAGGGCACATTTTGTGTATGCTCCATATCTGGCTATGAGAAAGAAACCTAGACCTTTAATACTAAAGATGCAATTGCACTAGCAGGAGTTGATTCTGACAAAATTGTGACAAAAAGACAAAGTACTAAAAATGAGAGACAGTAAAGTGCTAGTGAAAAATGATTACTCACTGTACACTAGGCAGAAAAACACTACATGTATTCCACTAATCAGGAAATGTTGAGAAGCAGGCATGAGATTCAAACTGCTGCATTCCAGCTACCTTCAGAATATTCTTTCTTGGAGGGACACAATTATTTTTGATGTAGAACAGGTTAAGGAAGAAATACAAAAGTCTGTCCAAAAAAGTGAGCTGTAAAAAAGGAGTTTGTTCTTCTGGTAATAAAGACCACAGACAGACTGCACCAGTTAAACCTTTTTCCAATGTTTCAAATATTTGGTAAGGAAGCAGACACTGGATTTGGGAGATGAAGATAACCAGGAATAAAACCAGCAAGTTGGAAATTGATAAATAAATGTCATTGATGTCTGGAGGAACACTTAGGAGAGGGGAAGAGTTAACTAAGTAAAACAAACTTTTGTTCTTAGTAATATTTGTGTAAGGCATGATATCTGCGTGCTATAAGGTAAAGTTTTTTTTTTCAATCATGTTCAAGTGTAATGGGGATACTAAAGTAGACATGAAAAAAAGTCTGTTCAAAAGGGTATGATACTAGTAACATGTTTTATCAGAAATCAAATAAATGAAAATGAACATTGAATGTAATAAAGCTCTCCTCTAGCAAGTAAATAAATACTTGTAGAAACAATTCTGTATCTGGTTCTCATGTCTCCATGGAGACAATCGGATAAAGAGTAATAAAAAACAGAATACTTCTCTTTTAATGGCTTTCTTTCAGTGGTTAGGAGATGATGTTTTCTGAAAGTATTCAAGCATTTTTGCATTATGAAAAAGCAATACAAGTATGACAAAACCAGACAGCACCTAGAAGCACAGGTTGTACCATGCATCTTAGCATGGACAACCTTCTTTTTAGGTTAACCCTAGTCTGTCAGTTTGGGACAACTCTTCATATTAAAAAGGTAAAACTTCAATATTTGAAGATGTACATAGTTTTGTGTGTTAATATTAAGTGAATATGTTTTTGGGTTTACTGGGGTTTATTTTTTGTTTAAAGGCTTTCAATAAAACAAAGTTTTGTAAGATGTGACAGACTTAAATGGATATGACAAGAAACAACTGTATAACAGGTCAACCTGCCAAACAACAGTGTTTGCATGTAACACAAAAGCTGGAACTTGACACTTAACAAAAAAGCTGTTACAAATCATAGGTGGGAATAACTTTTCAACATCGCGACCCTTTTGATACTATCTTTAAATGTTAACGGTCTCACAGATGCATACATAAAAGAAACAGTAGTAAATATTAAAAATGTACAGTGGAAATAGCTATGCTACAGGAGACTTACTTGGAAAGAACTGAACATGTGAATTTGATAAAGAAAGGTTTTCAGGACAGTAATTAAGCAGAATACCTAGGACAAAGGAAAAAGGAGTACTTGTACTAACTACAAGAGGAGCTCCAATAGTGACAGAAGAGGAAAAAAATATAATAATGGTAGATATGTAGAACTAAGGGGCTACTGGCAAGTGAGGAGGATTACATTGGCATGCATTTACATTCCACCTAAAACAGCTATAAGGGGAGCTTAAGAAAATTCTGGGAGAAATAATCAGCTTTCAGTAGGGAATATTACCTTGTAGGTGGGGACTAAAATTTCATTTGCAGTAGGGATGACGCAGCTGCTGGGGGGGGGGGGCATAAAAAAAAATAAAGAAGGGTAGATTTCTGAAGAAATGTATTAAAATATTTGCTATGGAAGATATGAATTCAGTAGTAGGAGTTCAAACTGAATTTACGTATTATTCACCAAGATACCAAAACCGGGTTAGGTTAGACAGAACTTAATTTCATAGGAACATGTGCATTTAAATTGAAAGTTTTGATACACATCCAATAACTATTTCAGATCACACACCAATAATAACTAAAATAAAAATTCTGGGTAATGAAATAAAAATGAGACACTGGTGCTTTCCCAACTATCTGCGGAACAGGGAGGAATTTAAGGAACGGGTAGTGGAAATTATTTGGGAGTTATTAGAGAAGACAGACATTTCTTCTGAAAATTTAGCTAGGGAGTGGGATAAAATTAAAGTGGAGTTTAAAAAATAGGGTGGAAACAAAGGGAAGAGATGTGATTAAGAAGCAACAAGAATTATTTAGACAAACTTACAAATATTAAAGTATTGCAGAATACAGGGCATCTCTCAGAACAAGAAGAGGAGCAACTGCAGAATGCTAAGTAGAAAATAAAGGATGACCTCAATAATGTATGAGTTTGCTGTTAAGCAACTGTTTTTTTTATAATAATGTCAGAGCACAAAAACTTTTAGCTCAACAACTTGGGCATCAGAAAGTAGAAAAGGTTGTTGCCCAGCTTAGGGAGCCTATAACAAGGAAGAGAACAAAAGATCCTATGGAGGTACTGAAAATATTTCAGAAATGTTATGAGTCTGTATAAAACAGAGAAATGTGGAGATTGAGAAAAGGCACAAATGGAAATGTTTATGGAAGAATTAAATATGTCACGGTTAGAGGTAGATGATGCTCAATTACTAAAGGTTAGGAGAGGAGATAAAAATGGTGATGTATAGCCAAACAGAAAAGTGCCCAAAATAGATAGTATACCTGTGGAAGTCTGGAAAATAGGAGGGGAAAAATGATGAAGATCTGGAAGATTTTAACGGTATTTTAAGAGGAGAAGCACCAAAATCCTAGAAGAAAGAGATGTAACACCTAAAGAGTGCAAAAATCCAGCTTCATGCAGGCTCATTTCAATCTTAAGGCATGATTACAAATGGGAGGCAAACATTTGACAACAATAACAGAACACTGATAATCCTGAGGGAAGCTGAATGTAAGAAAATACCACTGATGCAGAAAAAGCATTTGACAGAGTAAACTGGGAGTTTATGAGTTGGATAATGGAAGCATTTGCATTCCCTGATAAAAATTATAAGGTTAATTAGGAGGCTATACGAGGTATCGGAGGCAAAAATTAAAGTGGGTGGGTTCCTCTCTAATAATTTCTGTTTGAGCAGAGGAACCAGGCAGGGTGTCCTCTTTCCCCTTTATTTGCATCATATTTAGAACCACAGGCAAAGAAAATATGAGACTCAGAAATTCAAGGATATAATTGATTTGGCAGTCAAAAACAACTATCTAGTTGCAGATATTTTATACCTGACAAAATCCAGAAAAAGACTTTTCAGTAGAGAACTTGGCATCCTCGTGGTCCCCTGCAGAGTACCTAAGCCAGCAGAGAGCAGAAAAAGCAACTTTCTTCATTATAAGTATTTTTTTAAACATTTTATTTTGCATTTTTCGATCTTTTGAGCTTTTCGACTACTGCTTGTGCCTATATTACTGTTTTATTACCTGATTTTCCTGTTTTTCTGTGCTTAAATTGTTGATTGCACTTGTTGGCTAAAGTTTTGCTTAAAAGTAACAAACAGGCTAATACACTCAAGTGTACCAGCCTTTGATAGCAATTTAGTCGAAAAACAAAGCATTTACTGTATTGTTTCTGTCTGTTTGCAAAAAAACTAAAACCCCCCCCCAAAAAAATACTTCTCCTTTCCTAAACTTTCCTAGCTAGTTGTTCCAGTGATCAGATTTTGCTGATCCCTGGGCTTTGTATTTGGTTCCTGTGTTCCTCCATTTTCTTGTGTGGCCAGAGGTAGTTTCTTTACTCACCAGTGGGAGTGGGGAGTACTGAGCTGCTTGTTTGTCCTCAAAGGAGTGGTTAGAGACAGCAACTAGTAATTCGTTGGCCATTTTGGGTCATTTCCTGTTTTTTCCAGCCCCCTGCTATAAAGCACGCTTTGGCGGGCTTTTCTGGCATTAGAGAACTTGGCATAGCTCCTTGTGGTCCCCTGCAGAGTTCCTAAGCCAGCAGAGAGCAGAAAAAGCAACTTTCTTGATTATAAGTATTTTTTAAACATTTTATTTTACATTTTTCGATCTTTTGAGCTTTTCGACTACTGTTTGTGCCTATATTACTGTTTTATTACCTGATTTTCCTGTTTTTCTGTGCTTAAATTGTTGATTGCACTTGTTGGCTAAAGTTTTGCTTAAAAGTAACAAACAGGCTAATACACTCAAGGGTACCAGCCTTTGATAGCAATTTAGTCGAAAAACAAAGCATTTACTGTATTTTTTCTGTCTGTTTGCAAAAAAACTAAAAAAAAACAAAAAATACTTCTCCTTTCCTAAACTTTCCTAGCTAGTTGTTCCAGTGATCAGATTTTGCTGATCCCTGGGCTTTGTATTTGGTTCCTGTGTTCCTCCATTTTCTTGTGTGGCCAGAGGTAGTTTCTTTACTCACCAGTGGGAGTGGGGAGTACTGAGCTGCTTGTTTGTCCTCAAAGGAGTGGTTAGAGACAGCAACTAGTAATTCATTGGCCATTTTGGGTCATTTCCTGTTTTTTCCAGCCCCCTGCTATAAAGCACGCGTTAGCGCGGAGTTGCCACTGTTGCACGCAAGAGCAGCGGCAGGCAAACAAGGTCAAACTATTCGGACCACCTAAATTCCACTCTTCAAATTTTCCCTTAAAACTACCTTCCTCGAACTGTACTGCTGATCTAACCAGCGTATCCTATAACTAAAAAGTTCATCTCTACTTGATTCCCAAGTAGACTATTCTCTATCTGTAAAGCCTAGCACTTGCTCCTACAGTACCTGCACCTTGATAAAGCACTTTTATTATAGATAGTACCCCACCAGCCTAGAACCCACATCCCCCGGAGTCCCTTGTAAGTTTTTTATCTATTACTTCTAGTATGTTGAGGGATCAGTTGCTAGTGTCCTCTCCTGCTCAACTGGTGAACCTGGGAATATTGAGGCAATGTTACAATTGCCTCATGTACACAGACAATCCTCTCCTTCTCCCACAAAACACAAATACATGCGAGAGATGCAACTATACGGCCAAACTGGAGGCTGAGCTCTCTCAACATAGGACTGGCAAGACCAGACAGGAGGAGAAGGTAACCACACACACTACATACCCAGTCACACATAGTACCATCACAACTTCAAATCATACACATAATCACACAAAGACATACTCGGAGGCTCTGATCAAAAATCTACCAAAACAGCAGAGGCCACCAAAGCAGACACCCAAACAACTACCACCTCAGGACCCAACACATAGACCACACAGTCAGTGTCAAACAGTCACAGCCCTTAAGGCCAAACACAATGCCAGACACACTCGTCATTGGTGACTCCATAGTCAGACACACTGACGTCCCGCTTACCAGACTGAGTAAGGAGAAGGTCACAGTAAGCTGCCTGTCGGGCGCTAGAATCCGCCACATAACGCAAGCACTCAGGTCTCTCAACAGCAGGTATAAGTACGACTCAGTCATTGTCCACGCTGGTGTCAACGACCTGAGACGTACCTCCTTGGACTACATGAAAAGAGACATTGAGGAGCTCTCTGATTATGTAGCCCAGGCAGGTATGACCCTGACCTTGAGCAGTATCCTACCTTCACCTAGAATGATGCCACAATACAGTGATAAGATGATCAGCTTTAATAATTGGCTTAAATTCTGGTGTCATTCAAAGGGGATCCAATGTCTGTCTGCCTGGGATGACATGCTGGACAAGCCACGCTGCTTCAAGGGACGGCTTGCACCTGTCACCCTGGGCTTCGGATATTGGCAAAGGCTCTTGCCACCCCCATAGTGCCTTTTTTAGGCAAGGCTCAAATTCTAAACCAACCACCCTAGAACACAAAGTAAAAAAACTAAGGGTAATGCTGCTCAATGCCAGAAGTCTCAATCTCAAGATGCACGCTCGAGGCCCTTCTCAGTATGGAGAACATCGATGTCTGTGCTGTGACAGAAACCTGGTTCAAGGCTCCTGAGAGCACCCCAGCACTATCAGGTTTCACCTCATATCATGTGTTCCGGCCCCAAAATCCGGACAACACCAAGAAAGGAGGGGTGTCCATATTCATAAAGGACACCCACACCTCAAGGTTGGTGGCAACGCGCGATGCATCGGAGACCATCCAGGTGCAATTAACCATAGGCAAGACTGCTCTGCAATTTGTAGCATGTTACAGGCCACCCTCTCAAACTCAGGAACCTCACATGGCCTTCCTGAAAACACTGGAGGATAAATGTATCTCCAAACACCATCATACTAGGTGACTTCAACTACCCTAATATAGACTGGGAACACTACTCAAGCCCAAACACTCTAGCCCAAAGGTTCCTGGAGTTCATAAACTCAAATGCCATGGAACAACTAGTCACCATCTCCACAAGAGGAGAAAACATACTTGATCTCATCATCACAAACATGGGATCACAATGTTCAACACCGGAAGTATACCCCTCACTGGTGAGATCAGATCATAAACTAATCTCGCTGGAGGTCCTCATCCCGCCCCACCTGAAATAAAAAAGACCACAGTGAAAAACTTCTCAAAAGCCGACTTCACACTTCTAAAAACTAGTGTGGTCTCCTTTAAGGCTCCTGAGCCAGTGGTAAACATTACTCAAACCGCTGAATCACTTACAAATGCCTTCTACCAGCACCTACAGGACTGCATGGATCAGGCAATCCCAAACAAAACTAAGACTCTTTGTACCAAAGGCAAGCGTCCTGTCTGGTGGACCCCAGCCATAAACAAGCTCTACAACAAAAGGGGGAAGCTACTACAAGATAGAGCAAAATCCTTGAAGGGTAAGACACCTTTGATCATTATAAGTAAAAAACTACGAGCTCTCATAAAATCATCCAAGGCAAATTTTGAGAGAAAAATTGCCAAGGACTCAAAAGACAATCATAAGGCCTTCTTTAGCTATGTTAGAAACCTAGGAGGAAACACCCAGATATGCTCAGAATTAGTTCAAAATGATGTGAAGATTACTGAACCTACACACATTGCCAACATACTGGCTGACAGGTTCAGTGCAAACTTCTCCCCAAAAGGAGAGATATCTATACCAGAGGATTGTAGCCCCCCAAACATCTCCAACGCCCAGGTAAGAACTGCTCTCTCCAAGGCAAAAACACAGCATCCATGGGACCGGATGGTGTCCCCGGCTGTGTGCTCCACGAACTCAATGAGGAATTAAACCCGCAGTTAGGACAGCTGTTTAATCTTAGCCTCACCTCAGGATACGTACCCAAGGAGTGGTGCACGGCGACTGTGGTCCCACTTCACAAGGGCGGTGCCTCCACCGACCCTGGAAATTACCGTCCCATTAGCTTGACAAGCCTTATCTGCAAAGCCATGGAGAGGATCATAATGGAACTCATAAATAAAGACATAGGGAACTTGCAGACTTTGGATCCAACCCAGTTTGGCTTTGTCAAAGGCAGACCATGCCTTTTAAACTTGGTTGACTTTTTCTAAACAGTCACCAAGGCCATTGATGAGGGAAAGGCAGTCCATACAGCCTACCTCGACCTGGCAAAGGCCTTCGACACAATACCCCACTCAGGTATCATCGAAAAACTCATCAGCTTGAATGTAAACCCATACATCACAAGATGGGTTGCAAACTGGCTAAGTGACAGAACCCACAGGGTCAGAGTTGCTGGAGCCATGTCAGACTCAAAGCCTGTCACAAGTGATGTCCCACAGGGCTCAGTCCTGGGTCCACTCTTGTTCGGCATCTACTTTTCTGAAGTACAAGCTAACACAGGAGGGTTATGGCTGACAAAGTTTGCAGATGACTGCAAACTGGGCGCCATAGTCGAAAACACATCTGACACAGATATCCTTCAGAAGGGCCTCACAGAAACGGATAACTGGTGCCAGAGCCATGGCCTAAAGTTAAACGCCAAGAAATGCATAGTCATACCCTTCGGGAAAAACAAGGTTACCCTAGCTACCATATAGGTGGCAATCCACTGAGCACAGAAGAAGTCATCAGGGATCTGGGGACCCAGGTTGACAGTAGCCTTTCGTTTGACACTCATGTTGCTAAAGTAGTCAGGAAAACCTTCTACATTGCCCACCTGATCATGAAGGGATTCACATCTAGATCAAGGGAGGTCATCGTCCCCTGTACTCATCACTCATTAGACCTATGATTGAGTACAATGCCCCATTCGGAATGTATCTGACCCGACACCTGCAGCAGCTGGAAAGGCCCCAAAAGTTCCTCACCAAAAGGATAAAGGGTCTCAAAAATATGTCTTATGCTGCCCGACTGAAAGAACTCCAGCTCTATTCAGTCTCATACCGCTTGCTCAGAGGTGACCTGTGCCTGACATATAAGGCCATGTCAAACCCAGATTTGATGAATATGCTTCACCTCAAAAAATCTAGATCCCTCAGAACCACAAGGGCGGGAGACTTAAACCTTGACACGGTTATTAATAGAACGTGCTGGAGGGACAGATTCATCACCCAGAGACTCCCTATGCTGTGGAACAAAATCCCGGTACATGTGAGGCAGAGCACCTTGCTGGCCTTGTTCAAGAAGAATCTTGACCAATGGATGGGAGATCGCAGATATACCCCAGGGATTACTTCAGTGTCACTGCTTGACAGAGGCACAGCAAAATAATAGGCATAGTTTTATTCAAACTAAAGGGGTGGCGAAAGCCACATACTATGGGCTAGGCTTATAAATGCCCTTGGGCAGATAGCCTAGTATGAACCTATGAACCTATGAACCTATGTTGTGGAACATTTTGAGGCAGTTTCAAATATTTTCAGGATATGAAATTAATGAAGCTAAAACAAATAGCTGTAAATTATGTACCCACATACAAACTGGTTCAGCAATATCCATATTTATGAGGACATGATAAAATGAAGTGCTTAAGAGTATGGATTAAAACAGATTCTGGTGTGGCAGCTAAGAGTATGTGGAAAGAGACTAAACAAAAGATAATACAAAAACTTTGAAATTGGAAGCTCTGTTACATGGATGCGGGTAGCAAGATACAAGCAGTTAAAAATCTGTTTAGCCCATTTAGTTTTATACACAGGTCAGGCATACTTTTATCAACCAGAGGAGAAGTTGTGGATAGCAATTAAGAGCTGAAGGATTTTATCTGGGAGGGGAAGACAGTAAGTGTCAAGTGGGATAAGCTGATTCTTCCAATTGAACAAGGTGGTTTCGGATAACCCAATTTGAAGGGGTATTTCAGAGCTACACCATTAAGGCTCCTATACATAACACAAGCAGAAACCTATAATTCAAAGTGGAAAAGGGTGATGATGAAACAGGGGGGGGAGCTGAAACAAGTAGAGACTGGGATTTTGGACGCAGATCTTTAAGAAAAATAATAACCATGCAGGATATTATATTCATAAAGTCACAGAAAGTAGTCTAAGAACTAAGCCAATACATGAATGGAGAAAGGAGATTCTGATGATAGAGAAGACTGCAATTAGAGATACAAACAATATGCACGAGGGGGCTGGAATTTATTGGAGAGAACTGGTAAAAGAACCAAGGTTTTGTGAGCAAATAATTATAAAGGGAAAGGTAATAGAATGGGAAGACACCAAGAATTTATTTGGACTGCAGGATAGAGATTGCCTTCCCAATCAATGACTGAACATCAGAGTACAGGCAAAGAGAAAGAAATTGAGGGATCCTAAACACTGGCAGAGTTTTTTTGTAGACTCTAGAAAAGAAGCTCCTGTTAAAGGAATAATTTGTAGACCATACAAAATACTGGATAACTATAAGAATCAATCAGAGAAGGTTAGAAAGGACTGGAAAGAGATTGGCTAAGTAATTCACAAAGAAACAATGGGGGGCATATGTATGTTTCCCAAATATGCAAAGTCTAGAAGATTCAGGATCTTTGCTTGGAAGTGTTTACATAGGTATTTTTATACCCAGAGTAGACTCCCAAAGAATTTTTTTCTCAGGTACACAGCAAATGCTGGAGGTGTGATGGGGAAGAAAGAGGTAACTGAGAACATATTTTCTGGGAATGTAACGAGTTGGCAGACTTTAAAGACTTCCTGCAGATGGCCCTGTCAGGATCACTGGGTGAGCAAATTGCTGTAACTAAGAAAAATAATTTTGAGCTAAGATGCACAATCGGAACTGTGCAGCAACAAAATACAAACACCAAACTAAAATGGACCACAACTGTAAGATTACCTCACAGTGAGTTGGGCACCAGAAATAAGTACTAAAAAGGCAGAAATTATGGATTATATAAATATCCTCCAGGTCTTTCCATGTAACAATTTGGAAGCGGGACAGAGGGAGGGCTGTCATACCAAATGCACGAGAATGAAAGGATCCGGCTTTATAAAAAGTAACTACCATATCTTACTTATTCTGTCTGTCCACTCTAGCATTTGGGTCAGAATCCCAAACTATAAGAACACTTGGGTAGCACCATAACAGGAAACTCTTTAGGGGACTAGCTTCAAAAGACCCCCTAGCTCTGAAAATAGCACCTAACTTGCAGTGCTTCGCAAATCTCATCGGTCAAGGCATTCCTAATAGAAGCTGCAGAAGTAGCCACAGGTCTAGTGGAATGAACCTTTTGGTTTGCAAGGTAACTGGCAATGGTAGGTAGAATACACACAAGAAATGCAATCTGAAAAGCAACCATAGAAAGGGTGACTTTAGAACATGTGGAAACCCAATTTGTTGACAACAAAGGAAGCAAAGAGCTATGTGTTTTTTTCTTTAGGTCTTAGTTCTGTGATGGCAGAAATAAGAAGTTATGTACTCACCATAACGTTCTATCTGAGTAGGTAAACTTCATTTGTCTGCAACCTGTGGGATACAGATCCGAGCCGGCAACTTTACAAAGCTTAGATCCGAGCTCCTAGCTCCTCCCCTTACCCATAATCCCCTGCCAACCCTGACTGACCTCAGATCAAGTTTGCCCGCAAGCACTATAGTGGATAACTAAGTACATTATCAGAAAAGGTACATCACTATATGACATGAAACACATCTGAAGGTCAGGGGGACGGAGGAGGGAAACGGTTGCAGACAAATGAAGTTTACCTACTCAGATGGAACATTATGGTGAGTACATAACTTCTTAATCTGAAGTAAACTTCATTTGGTCTGCAACCTGTGGGACAGAGTCCCCAGCTACCTAATCCGTGGGCGGCCTTCATGGAAGGATATTCCGGAGCACTGCGGAGCCAAAAGAAGTTCTCCCTCTGGAGGTAATATCCAATTTATAATGATTGATGAAGGTATGAGATGAGGCCTAAGTGGCTGCTGAACAGATATCATCCAAGGAAACCCTGGATTTAAAGGCGGCCGATGTAGTCATAGCCCTAGTTGAATGGGCACGAACTCCTTGAGGTACGGGCCTGCCGGAATTGTGATACGCTGTAATGATACACTGTGAAATCCATCTCGATAAGAAAACTTTCGAGACCGGTTTACCTAGATTAAATTTGGCAAAGAAGACGAACTGGTCTGATTGTCTATGACCAGATGTCCTATAAATGTAAAATCTAAGTTGTCTGTGCACGTCCAAAGAATGTAGTCTGTACTCCCCTTTGTTCTGGTAGCTAGGAAAGAAGAACGGCAAATTGATAGATTGGTTAATATTAGATTCAGAAACTACCTTCGGGAGGAAGGAGGGATTGGTCCTGAGGTAAACCCTATCCTTGTGAAAGGCTAAGTATGGGGGTTTCACAGAAAGAGTTTGCAATTCAGATACTCTCCTGGCTGAAGTAATAGCCACAAGAAAGGCTGTTTCCAAGACAAATATTTGAAGTCTACTGAAGACGCCAGCTCGAAGGGAGGGGCTGTCACCAAGGTCAAATCCCATGGAGGTACCGCTTCCTTTATTGGAGGTCTAAGAAGAAAGGTGCCCTTTAGGAACGTTTTGCACAATTTTGTAGTAATCAAAGGACCCATTTCAGTACCTACGTGATAATGAGAGATAGCTGCTAACTGAACCTTAACCGTAGAACAGCTAGCTCTGCCATTAAAAAGACCTGAAAGTCAGTCCAGCACCGCAGGCAAGGGGGCTGTAAAAGGATCCAAATTATGGTATTCTGCCCAGACAGAGAAACGCTTCCATTTACTACCATAGACCTGCCTAGCAGAGGGCTTGTGCGCTGCTACTAGGATAGTTTTAACTGGAGAAGAGATACCGGGAGTCCTAGCTACAAGTGGAACTGGAGCAGCCAAGCCGTAAGCTTGAGGCTGGCCAGGTCGGGAAGTGGGAGCCCCGGGGGGGAGGGGGTTAGATCTGGATGGGGATCTACAATCCAGGGCGGATTCACTCGATGAGACCAGAGGTAAGGGAACCAAGCTTGGTGAGGCCAGAATGGGGCAATGAGTATCATCCTGCTCCCCAACCGACTGGCTTTCTGAAGAAGTTTCAGCATGAGGGGAAGAGGAGGGTAGGCATAGAGAAGACCGGGTGGCCAAGCATGCACCAAGGCGTCCCTCGGGGCTTCCCGGGCAGGGGGAATGAGAGCGAAGTAATTGTTGCATTTCGTGTTGGAGGGAGATGTGAAAAGATCGCAACAGGGCTGCCCCAAAACGGCAAAAATTCAACTCGCTACTCGAGGATTGAGGGACCACTCATAAGGTGAAAGGATGGTGCGACTCAGTCTGTCCACCAGGATGTTGGTCCGTCCCAGAATGTGCGTTGCAATGAGAAAGCGGTTGGTGCAGATCGCCCATTCCCACACTCTCGTGGCTTCCCGACAGAGTGGGTAAGACCTGGTTCCCCTTGTTTGTTGATATACCATACCACAGACATACTGTCTGTCTGGATTGCAATTGTTCCTACAGGCAGAAGGCTCTGAAGTGCTTGCAACGACAACAGCACTGTCCTCATCTCTAGAACATTTATGTGCAATAAGGTCTCCGAATCGTTCCACGTGCCTTGGACCGTCCTGCTCAAGTAATGCCCCCCCACCCAAGACGAGAGGTGTCTGTGGTCACCGTGGCAAGAGGGGGGGGCCGTGACAAAGGGGCGTCCCGCCTGGAGGTCCGGCGATTGAAGCCACCAAACGAGAGCCCTCTTGCAGGCCCTGCTGAGAGAAATGGGGTGACTCAAGGGGTACTGATGAAGGGACCACTGGACTTGGAGAGTCCACTGTAAAATCCTCATGTTCAGACGCACCATGGGAAGAAGGTTTATAGAGACTCCCATGGATCCCAGGGCCCTCAGAACCAATGCCGCCGGAGGTTTTGAAGATTGAAAGATGGCCCGCACATGTGCCCTCAAAGTGTGCAACCGGTCGGGAGTTAAGAAGACTAGTTGCCTGTTGGTGTCCAGTCTGGCCCCGATAAAATCTATCACCTGAGTCGGGGTGAGAGAGGACTTGTCTGAGTTTATAGTGATCCCTAGTTGCGGAGCAAGGTTGAGGAAGTAGTCCCTGGCTAAGCATAGTAGATGCCTTGTTGGGGCGGTGAGGAGCCAGTCGTCCAGGTACGGGAAAACCTGCATTCCCTGGAGTCTCAGGTGGGCTGCTATCACTGCTAACACCTTGGTGAACACCCTGGGGGCTGAGGTGAGACCGAAGGGAAGGACCCTGAATTGATAATGACTGGCTCCCAGCCAGAAGCGGAGAAACTCCTGGATCGTACGTCCATCAATATGTGGTAGTACGCGTCCTTGAGGTCTATAGAGCACATCCAGTCATTCTCCCGCAAGAGTGGGAGAATAGATTGAAGAGTGATCATCCGGAACTTTTCTTTGGTTACTGACAGGTTTAGTAGGGAAAGATCGAGGAAGGGCCTTAGGTCCCCCGTCTTTTTTGGCACCAAAAAGAACCTTGAGTAGTAACTTGATCCGGACTGGCCTGGGGGGACGTGCTGGACAGCTAATTTTTCTAAAAGCTGCTGAACATCTGCAGCTGCAGCCTCTCTCTGATTGGGTGGAACATCGGAGAGATGTTCGGGAGTTTAGGGAATGTAAGAAAGGGGAATTCTGTATCCTCTGGATATGATACGAAGCACCCAGCGGTCTGTTGTAATGAACTTCCAAGCTGCCAGGTGCCTCGAGAAGCGCCCCCCGACTGCCTCCAGAGTGGAGCAGTCGGGCAACCCCTCAGGGTTGCTGCGTGGGCCGATCAGAGAAGGTTTGTCTGGATCCAAAGTTTTTCGGGCCCCCTCTGCCTCTAGGGCGGCGTCCACCCTGTCCTTTTCTGCTGCGGAAGGACTGGGAGTCCGGAGCGGACTGGGACTGTTGCGACTTTTGGAACCACATCTTCTTCTGTCCCTTTTGGTTCCTGGAGATGGACCTCTGGGGAGCAGAGAAGCGGACTCAGACGGCAGACAACATCTTCCCATCCTTTTCGCTCTGGACTAAAGTCTCGCGAACTGTCTCGCCAAATAAGGCAGAACCATCAAAGGGGGAATTCGCAAAGGACGCCTTGAATCACAATGTCACAGCCAGGCCTGACGCCTCATAACTAGGTCCGCTCCGCTGGCACTAGCGGCTCCCTCTGTAGCGTGGGATACAAGCAGCATAGAGGTGTTGGATATAGACCTAAGAGTGACCATGCGAGTGGAATACAACTGTTTGTCCTCCTCCGACATGGACTCGGGGGGCGATGCAGCATATTCTTTAATAAGGTCTCGCTGCAGCCGAATCACATGTGCCATGTAATTCAGGGACCTTACAGCGAAGGTCGCTGAACTAAAGACCCGCTTCCCAAGATGGTCCATCGAGCGAGACTCCTTGCTCGGGGGAAGGACTGAGGGACTCTCCTGGGCTAACTCCCTCTTGGTGGCTGCCACCACCAACATGGCATCTACCGGGGGGTCCCTTGCTCCAATGGGACTTCTCAGTGGGGGGGGGGCTTAGGATTCTGTCTGGATGTTTGGGGACTGGCTCCACAGTGTCCGGCTCCTTCCACGCCCTAGTGGTAATAAGGTCCACTAAGGGGTCGGCCGGAGGGGACACCCAAGAGGTAGATGGGCCTGCTTCGAACACCTCCAGGAACATGGATTCGTCCGAAGCCCTGGGGGTGGACCACCACCCCTGATCCTAAGCATTTCCATGATGTCTCCAAAGGAGACATCCTCGGGGGGTGACCTTGGGGAGCCTTCCCCCCTCATCCAAATCAGTGTCTTCTGTCAAGGACTCGGGGGAGACCACATGCCTCCTCTTGCACTTTTGCTTGTGAGGAACATCCTTGGGAGGGCTGTCCGAGGATGTCTCACCAGCCACATCTTGTTCCAGGAGAACAACCTGAGACGTCAAAGCAGGCTGTCCCTGTGGCCAGGTGATGGAAGCCTGACCCAACCGAGAGGGAGTGCGGGACGGAGCCGAAGCAAGGACCGGGGGCCTGGATGCACTCAACAGAGCCCTCTCCACCACATCGAAGGCCGAGGGAGAGCTGCTCTCTCTCGGATCCGAGAGCAGACCCTCGCCCGGATCCGATGGATGGATCGGAACCAGCGCCGAGAGCATTGGATCCTAAGGACCAGTGTGCTCCGACCTGGACGGAGCCGAAGGCACACCGATCCCCTCAGATCTGAAGCTCAGACCACGGCTCCGAGAGCTCGGATCCGACAAGGAAGGATCAGACAGACTCGAAGGAAGAGTCTGAGCCGAAGTACCTGATACTGTTGGCGCCGACCCACCCCTGGCTCCAACGCTGCCTGGCTCCGAGCGCTCCGAACCCGGGAAGCGGGTCGGAGAAGGTGCTATCGGGGCAAAGAAGGGTGTTGAGCTCCCCCCCCGGGGGGGGGGCAGGAGCACTCCCATCTGCAGTTGGGCCTGGATGAACCTTCGCATAATCCGGTCCAAATCTGCATCTGAAAGGCTACGGGTGGATCTCGACGCGGCCACCGAGGCTGGCCGGGAGTGCCGCCTCGATGACCTCGACGGAGATCGGGTCTCCTCCTCCTCGGGTCCCGGTGAGAAGCATGGAGACCGGAGCCGAGAAGGAGGAGACCTAGAATCCCTGGAGGGAGAAGCCCGCTTAGCCGGGGGGGCCGAAGGGGAGGCCTCGGCCAACCACTTGTAGTGCTTCTCCCTCCTTTTTTCTTTCCTGGCCTCCCTCTCCTCCGGTGCAGGAGCGGGAGATTTGAGTCCCGGCCGGGGGGGAGAGAGGCAGGAGTGGCCGCCACAGAAGCCTGGGAGGAGGCCACAGAAGCACCAGAGGCCGAAGCCGAATCCGGGGGCAAGAGTCCTGCTAGGATCAGCTTCGACCTCCGGTCCTTCAGTGCCCTGGGGTTGAACACCGCGCAGATAGAACACCCAGAGGAGAGGTGTTCAACCCCAAGGCACCGGACACACCGAGTGTGGCCATCCGCTGGGGAGAGCTTATGGCCACACTCGGTGCACTTAGAAAATATTGGTTTTGGGGCCTCAGACATATTAGCTAAAGAAAACACACTGAGTAGGCCCCAAACACACTAAACACACACACACACACACAGACTACGACCAGCGAGGGATGGGAAGGAAAATTTGACTAAAAAAAGTTAAAGAGGTTATATAAAATAAGGTTATAAGAAGGGAAACCTAACCAACACAACACACTCACACATGTTTAAGGAGAAAAATTTAAGATACAAGGACTTATCTGACCAAAAGACCAGGAGCTCACAATCTAGCAGCTGTTCAGAAGCGCGGCAAACTAGATCTGAGGTCAGTCAGGGTTGACAGGGGATTATGGGTAAGGGGAGGGGCTAGGAGCTTGGATCTAAGCTTTGTAAAGTTGCCGGCTCGGATCCGAGATAGGATCCGTATCCCACAGGTTGCAGACCAAATGAAGTTAACTACTTCAGATGTACAGTTTTGTACCTACCATAAATGTAGATGTTTGAGTTCACCCTGCTGCAGTCATCACACTTGGGTTATCTCCCACAGTCGGCCCGAATTCCGAAGTCTTGGTCCGGTGTCAGTTGCTGTCGCTTCCTCCCTGATGTCAGTGCGCCAGGGGTATATAAGAGGCATCCGATGCCATTTTCTTCAGTTTTTCTTGCCCCAGATGTCAGGTGCCCCCAAATAGGTAGGCAAAAAAAAAAAAAAAAAAAAAATATATATATATATATATATATATATATATATATACATACACATATAGCTATATAAAAATAAAACAAAACCGTTAGGCACAAGCAAATACACCACAGAAGTATAGGATAGAGTGGTAGAGATAAGTTCAGCTAGTTCAGAGGGGATGGAGGGAGGGTAACCTGGACTGCAGCAGGGTGAACACTAGAACATCTACATTTATGGTAGGTATAAAACTGTACTATGTTCGTCGTGTTACCCTGCTGCAGTTGTCACACACGAGTTGAATCCCAAAGCTAAGGATGGGAGGTGGAGTCAGACAGGGTTAGAAGAAGCTAGTAAGCCCTGCAAAACTGCAGTGGCAAAACCAGCTCTAGTCTTAGAGTATAGAGGTAAGTGATAGTGTTTGGTGAAGGTGTGCACTGAACTCCCAGTAGCAGCTTCCAGAATATCCTTGGTTGGCACTCCCCTGAGAAAGGCTGCTGATGTAGCTGTAGCCCTGGTGGAGTGGGACCTAATGTTAGCAGGTACTGGTTTCCCATGATGTGTGTAACAGAAACATATGCAATGCCCTATCCATTTTGAAATGGTCTGTTTTGAGATAGCTTTTCCTTGTGATCCTGTAGCATAGCCTACAAAAAGCTGGTCAGTTTTTCTGAAAGCCTTAGTTTTATCCAAGTAGTAACGTAATTGCCTGTGAATGTCCAAAGAGTGCAGGAGTCTTTCTCCTTTGTTCTGGGGATTTGGGAAGAAGGTGGGCAAGTGAATGGTTTGGTTTAGGGCCACACTGGATACCACACCTTTGGCATAAAGGAAGGATTTGTTCGTAGAGAGACTCTGTCTTGATGAAAAATTATGAAAGGTTCCACTGCCATTAGTGCCTGTAGCTCTGAGACTCTTCTAGCTGAGGTTATTGCTAGTAGTAGGGCAGTTTTCCATGAAAGAAATTTTAAATCAGCAGAAAAAGCTGGTTCAAAGGGTGGTAGTGTAAGCTTTTCCAGAACAAAGATGAGATCCCAAGTAGGTGTTGGAGCTCTCCTTGGCGGTCTTAAGTTCTTAGCCTCTCTGAGGAACTGTCTCAGGAGTGGATGTGAGAATAAAGGAGGATCCGTGCTGTAATGAGCTGAAATTGCTGAGGCGTGGATCTTAATAGATGAAAAGGAAAGTCCTTTGTGTAACATCTCAGTTAAATATTGTAGAATCTGAGGGATGTTTGGATCAAGGGGGGTTTAGGCCTTTAGCCTGGTTCCAGGCGCAAAATCTTTTCCATTTGTCTGAATAGGTTTTCCTGGTGCTGGGTCTCCTGGCCTCCAGAATGACATCCATAACAGCTTTGGATAAAGATGTTGGCTGGTTGTTTAGGTAATTTGCCATGCAGCCAGGTTTAAAGTCTTGAGCTGGCTATATAGAATTTGTGGCAAAATCCATGGTGGGCCGTGGGCCATGTTCCTTAAAATTGGGTACCAATGCTGGCATGGCCAGTCTGGTGCAATGAGTATCATTTGTGGTCTCTCTAATCTGACTTGCAGCAGTACCTTTGCTAGAAGAGGTAGTGGAGGGAAGGCATACACTGTTAATGTTTTCCAACTGAATGAGAGGGCGTCCACTTTCCAAGCTAGTGGATGGAAGGTCCTTGTGCAAAATTTTTGAAGTTGGTGGTTGTGGGGGCTTGCAAACAGATCTATGTCTGGACGTCCCCATTTTTGAGCTATCATTGCAAATACTTGTGGATCTAGTTTCCATTCGTGTGGATCCATGATGTTTCTGCTTAGGTAGTCTGCCAATGTGTTTTTCTGTCCTGGCAGGAATTGTGCTTGTAATTGAACCTGGTAAGACAGTGCAGTGTTCCACAAGGTCATTGCTTGCCTGCATAGAGGCTAGGAATGTGTGCCCCCTTGCTTATGTACCACATGACTGTGGTATTGTCCGTCTTTATTAGTAGTTGTCCTGGGTGTAGAAGGTCCTTGAAAGCTGTTAGGGCATTCTGTACTGCTAGCATTTCTTTTTGATTTATATGCATATGCCTCTGATCTGTAGTCCATTTGCCCTGAATGCACCGCCCTGCCATGTGTGCTCCCCAGGCATAGTCCGATGCATTTGCTGTCATAGTTTGCCTAGCTGTGGGTAAGGTGAAAGGCTGACCCTAGTTGAGGTGACATGCCTCTGCCCACCATAGAAACTCCTGTTGAAGGCAGGGAATGAGTGGTATCATTGTTTCCAAGCTGTGGCTGTGCTGAGTCCATATGCTTTTCAGGTACCATTGTAATTTCCTCATATGCAGTTTTGCAAATGGTATTAGTAGTATGCAAGATGCCATGAATCCCAAGGGCTGCAGAAGTTTTCTTGCAGGGAGTTGGGTCTTTGTTGCCATTATTTTGAAATATTGAAACAGCTGCCGTTGCTTGTCTGGCGTGCGATAAGCCATCTGGGCTGTTGTATTTAAGCTGGCACCCAGGAATATTATGTTTTGTGAGGGCACTAGTTTTGATTTCTTTCCGTTTACTGTGTACCCTAAGCAATTCAGGTGTTTGGCAAATGCCAGATGCTTTAAAAGAATGTCTTTGCGTTCTGCTTGAATAAGGCAGTCGTCCAGGTATGGGTATATTTGAATTCCTCTTTGTCTGCAGTATGCAATTACTGGTGCCAGGCATTTTGTGAAGACCCTGGGCGCAGTAGATAAGTCAAAGGGCAGTGCAGAGAATTGATAATGCTTTGAACCTGCAATGAAGCAGAGGTATCTTAGGCAATTTTGTCTGATAGGGACATGCAGGTATGCCTCCTTGAGGTCCAAAGTGACTAGCCAAGCATTCTTGCCCAGCATGGGAAGAAGCTGCTGTAGTGTTACCATCTTGAATTTTGGTACTTGGAGATAGGTGTTCAGAACTGAAAGATCCAGAATGGGTCTCCATGCTTTGTCCTTTCTTGGGACTAAGAAGAGTCTTGAGTAAAATCCTTGTCCTTGCTCCTGTGTAGGTACCTGTTCAATGGCTCTCATGTTCATGAGAGCTGTAATTTGTTTTTGTGCCTCTGCCCATTGATTTGGTGGCAGGTTTGGCATTCCTGTGTTCCTTGGTAAGGTATGAAAGTGGAGTCTGTATCCTTGAGAGAGAATGTTTAGAACCCATTTGTCTTTTGTGATGATGTGCCAGTTGTCTGCAAAAAATGTTAGTTTTCCTCACAAGGGAGTTGCCAGGAGAGATTTGCTTGGCAGTTTGAAAATAGAGTCATTGTGTTTCTCTTCTGCTAGCTTGGGGCCTGTCTTCTCCTTTCGGGGTAGCAGAACCTCATTGGCGAGGTTTGTAAGGGCCCTGTGACTGACCACTGCCCCTTGGGTGTCTGTATTTAACCCCTCTGTGATCTGTCTGAAGCTGGAAAGGACCAGTTTTTTGTTGGCCAATTTCTGCTGAATCGAGGGGGTTGTACCTGCAAAAAATCCTTGACCGTTTGCATAGACTTTGCCTTATCCTCCATTTTCTTTAAAACCTCTTCTGCTTTGACACCAAATAATACATCCTGTTGTAAAGGTGCATCCAATAATTTTGCTTTAACATGGTCAGGGAGGGTTTGTTCTTTTAACCAAGCATGCCTACGTATGACAGAGCCAGTAACAGCTGCTCTACAAGAAGCTTCCAATGAGTCAAATCCGCATTGTAAAGTATGTTTGCCCACCTGTTCAGCTGCATGCAACAGATGCTGCATTTATCTGAATTCAGGCAGTTCTGAATGTGTGCTCATTTTTTGTTTTCACTGAGACATTAGAAATTGTTGATATTTCAACATGTGAAACTGGCAATTTAATGCTCTCATAGCCAGAGTAGCTGAGGTGTATATTTTCTTGCCCCATCTATCTAGGGCTCTGGAATCCCTTTCAGAGGGCACAGGATTTTTAGCCATAGAAGCTTTTGCTCCATTAGGACCCTGGGAAATGGTTTCTGGGTCAGCTACAGGGCTTTTATAAAGGAATTTGTACGAGTCAGGTACTCTGTAGTATCTGTCTGGTTTGGCTGGAGCAGGAGGAAGAGTCTGGATTTAAACTAGACTCCAAGTAAACATCACCCACAATATCCAGAACAGGAGGGATAGCAAGAGGTCTGTGCTGGGGTAGTAAAAGGAACTCTCTGAGCCTTTTCTTAGAATCTGAGTAATCCTGGCCTTCCCAGTGGAAATGTTCCCTCATGGTATGTAAAGTGTCCCCAAAGGAGTAGTCTTCAGGGGGAGATGCTGAGGGAACAGAGTCTTCAGCATCAGAATCTTCATAAGGTGGAAAAGTGTAATCCTGTTCCTCAAAAGAATCTGAGGAGAGAGAAACCTGGTCAGAGGATGCAAAATCCTCCTCTTGTCTTGGTCTTTTATCAGGAGGGGGATGGGAACCCCTGATAAGGGTAATCAAATCTTCAGCCATCTTAAGCATCTGTTTCTTAGGCATGGGGCCTTGAACTGTAGACTGATGTACAGTTTTCTTTGGTTTTAAAGGAGTTTTAAGTTTAGCATAAGATTTAATGGCGAGTGTAGTCTGTCTGAAGACACCTTCAGAAACCGGTGTTTCCGTTGCACCGGTGTCTAGTTCTGCTCCGGTGTCAGTAGAAGGCTGCATCGTCCTAGTAGACTCCGCATGGGAATCCGCAGCTGTCTGGGGTTCCAGCTCTGCGGTTGTCAGGGGCTGCATAGGCGCCTCACTGAAAACCAGAGAACCGGCGACAGGCCCAGCTGAGGCCTCAGAGTCTGGCTTATTCCTAGGCTGCCTGTCCTTATCTTTGCATTTTTTATGAGTGGCGGTTGTCGGCTGCTCCGACGGCATGATATAATTACATTTCCTACCAAAGTAATGCTGTGCAAAATCAAAACGGCGTTTGATAGTTCGTTTATTAAACCTAGCGTAAAACCGACAACCTGTGACATCGTGGTCTGGGCCTAGGCAAGGAATACAATAGAAATGGAAGTCCTTATGAGGTATTTGCTTCCCACAAGAAATGCAATTAACTTTTTCTGACATCGGACTGAGGCAAGAAAATGTTCCCCAACGGGGTACTTAGCTTTATTGAAGACTTCGGACTGAAATTCAAATCGAAAATCTCAGGTGTCAGCCGACCGGCACTTGCGAACTGCTTCTGCTTCGGGCACCGCGCAGCAAGAAAGACTGAAGAAAATGGCGTCGGATGCCTCTTATATACCCCTGGCACACTGATATCAGGGAGGAAGCGACAGCAACTGACGCCAGAGCAAGACTTCGGAATTTGGGCCGACTGTGGGACCGCCTGACGGCAGGATAACCCAAGTGTGATGACTGCAGCAGGGTAACACGATGAACATCCTTAGATGTCTATGAACATCAAAGTATTCAGGACATATTCCACTTTGTTGGTATAATCTGGAATGAAGACTGGCAAATTAATTGGTTGGTTCATGTTCATCCTGCTAGCCACTTTGGGAAGAAAGGATGGATTCGTAGAGAGGCTACTCTGTCTTTGTTGAAAACTTAATAAAGTGCTAAGGAAGATGGACCTTACAGAACTGAAGCTCTTCTGGCAGAAGTTACAGCCACCAAAAACAAGGTTTGCCATGACATAAACTAACTGGGCTGTAGAAGCCAATTCAAAGGGAGTTTTGTTTCAAAGCTTCAAACACAAAACTGAGGTCCCACAGAAGGACTTGGTCTTTAAATGGAGAACAGAGAAAGAAAATGTCTTTAAGGAATGCTTTGCAAAGTTTGTGAGAAGACAGAGAAAGCTTTTTGACCAACATGTAGTTAGAAATGACTGCAAGTTGAATGTTTACAGTGAAAAAGCTAGAGCCTAAATTAAATAACATAGGCAAGAAGTGTAGAGTAATTGGGATGGAAGCGGAAAAAGAGGTCAGTGCTCTGGGCAGAGAACCAAATGAAGCATTTCCATTTCCTGAGGTACAGATTAAGGGCAGAATCCTAACAATCACTGGAACTACAGAAACCAAGTGGGTAAACTCAGGATGTGAAGGTCGGATGAGGGTTCCCAGTAGGATGGGAAAGAAGATCCTGGCTGGGACTGAGAATTGGGTGGGGAGGCCTGATGTTAGGCATGAAAAGGGAAAAACAGATCTGCATGGGCCAAAAGGGGCAATTATGATGACTAACACTTTGCAGATGATAGCTTTTTGCAAGAATGTGGGAATTGGGGTAGTGGGGTGGAAGGCATACAATGCATCAGCAGGCCATTGCTCAACCAGAGCATCTATCAAGGATTGTCCCTCTGGAGGGACCATGGCAAAAAATTTGCTACACTTGGCATTGAATGGGAAGGTGACTAGATTGCAGCAAGGTTGGTCCCAGCAGTGGAAGATCGATTGAGCTACCACTGGATTGAGAATCAAGCTTGTGATGCATTAGGACTGACTTGCTTAGCTTATCTGCAAAGCAAGTGAGCAACCTGGGGATATGCATTGTGACTAGAAGGCAACACAAAGCTATTGCCAACTGCTAAACCTTCATTGCCTCCACGCATAAGGGATATGACCTGGTTCTTTCTTGTTTGATGATGTCCCAAACCACTGTCAAGCTGGCCATTTGCATAGAAAGCACTCAAGGACAGACAAATACGGAGCAAATAATCCTTGACTTCAACTAACAAATCCACTGTTGGAGAAGCTATGAGCCAGTCATGTAGATAAGGGAACACCCTGATTCCCCGGAGTAGTAGACGAGTTGCTATGACTGTCATGCACTCTGTGAACAGCCAGGTGTTGTGATAAGACAAAGGTAGAGCTCAGAACTGATACTAACTGGCTCCTAAATCAGAGGTGTAAGATTCTCTAAAGATGTCTTGGATATTTTGATGTGAAAGCAGGTGTCTTGAAGATTGGTTGAGCACATCCAGTCATTCACTCAGAGGTAAGATAAAATTGACGTCACTGTGACCATTCTGAAGCAGGTTTTCTTCATGTAACTTTTGAGGTGGCAGAGAGAGGTCCAGAAGGAATTTGAGTTTCTTGTTTCTCTTTGGAATCAAAAAGAAATTACAGTTGTGTAAAATCTTACTACAACTGTAAATGTCTTTCTCTTCACTGAAGCAGTATTTATATGCTAAGGGATCTCATGCCAAGGATAACCCAACATCCAAAACCTTTGGTACTACAGGCATCGCACATCACAGTTATGCTCAAGGAGTAGGGCATAAAGGTGACAGATGCACACACACACAGAACTGAAACAGCCCCAGGAGAAACAGAATGCCTCTAGGGACAAGGACAAATATGTGGGTCCAGAAAGAATAAAAGGAAAGTCCCTTGGCCAGGAGGGCAAGAAAGTTCAGGCTACAAGTGAAGGGAGTGAATACTGCAAAACTGAAGAGAAGGACATCCACTGTTATGGTAAGATGTTACACAATTGTGTTGTGTCCTTCTATATCACTGTTGCAGTATTCATAACCTATGGGAGAGGTATAAAAGCTCAAGAGAAAGCCTAGGAGGAGGATGGCATGGAACAGCCCTTCAGAAATCCATTCAGGATAGCCCTGGCAAAGCCAGCTCAGGCCCTGGACATAGCATCCAACTTGTAGCACTTAGTGAAAGTATGAACAAAGGACTAATTTGCAGCCTGAAGGATGGAACTGGTATCAAGCCGCTTGAAAAAAACACTATAGGAGGCAACAGCCCTGGAAGACTGAGACTTTACTGATGATGAAAGACATTCACTATGAAAAGAACAATAAAAAGAGATTACCTTAAAAATCCAGGAAGAGATGGTTTGCTTAGAAATAGCCAAACTCAAAGACCGGAGATGAATGGAAACAAAAAGCTGCTCAGATTTGTAAATAACTTTAGTTTTTATCCAAATAATATCTGAGCTGTCTATGCAGATCCAAAGTGTGAAGAACATTCTCATAGGCAGACTGCGAAAAGGAAAAGGAAAGGATGATGAACAGGCTGATTAAGGGACAACTCATTGACCACCTTGGGCATAAAAGAAGGGTTAGTACAAAGAGATACCCTGTGTACGTGGAAACGTATGAAGTGAGGAACAGCCATCAGAGCCTGAAGTTCAGGCACTCTCTTGACTGAAGTGAGAGCCAAAAGTACAGCCTTTCAAGTACAATGTTGTAAGAAAGCTGAAGAACCAGGCTCAAAAGGAGCCAGAGTCAGTTTTTCAAGTACAAAACTGAAGTCCCAGGAAAACGTAATAGGCTTCCTGGGAGGCTTGATATGAAGTATGCCTTTAAGAAATTGCTTGACATTGAATCTAAAGGCCAGAGAAGGAGTCCAGGACAGACGAGCAGAGATTGCTGGCAGCTGAGCTTTAACTAAAGAATATGTTACCCCAGCATGGATCAGTTCACAAAACGAGAAAGAACCACAGGAACCTCCACAGGTAGGGGATCCTGATGGAAAGAGAGGCACAAGACAGAAAATCTTTTCCATTTGGACATATATGATTTCCTGGTAGTGGGTTTCCTGGTCTCCTGCAGAATCTGAAGTACACCATCAGAAAAAGAGGTGCCTGAAAGGGATCAAGACATTATCACCCACATCATCAGCTGAGGAGTAGACAAGTCAGGATGGATAAAGAGGCCCCTTTGTCTTGTGTGAGAAGATCCACCCGGTGAAGTAACTTGTAGTAACTGCCCCTGGTCAAGTGAGAAAGAAGGGGGAATCAATGCTGTCTGGGCCAAAAGGGAGTCACTAGCAAGATTTTGGAAGAGTTCTGACTGATGTTGTGCAAGAATTGTGGTAATACAGGAAGGGGAGAGAAAGGACAGATCAACATCCCCTTCTAAGGAAAAGACAGGGCATCCACTTTCCAAGCCAGAGGGGACTTGGGGCTCTAGAAAAGAATAAAGGAAGTTGTCATTTCAGAGTGAAGGCAAAAAGATGTACAATGTCCAACAGAACATCTCTGTGAAGCATCCATTCATGAGCTCATGTGCTGGACCTGCTCAAGGAGTCAGCCACTAGATTGTGCTCCAAGCGAATGTAAACTGCCTGAAGAGTCACTTGATATTGGATAACTAGATCCCAGACCTGAAGAGCTAGTCTGCGAAGAAGACAGAATCTTGTACCCCCTTGCATGTTGACCGACCACATCACTGTGGTGTTGTCTGTGAAAATTTTGAGGGGCCCAGGATAAGAGGGAATGAAGAGCTAAAAACAGAGCCCTCATCTCCTTTGCATTAATGTGGTCTGACCTCTGAAGAGGAGGCCAGAGACCCTAAACCTTGAAAGAGTCTAAGGAGGCCCCCCCATCCACTGACAGAAGCATCTGTAAAGAGCTCAAGTCGGGACTGGTGCCTGGGAAGGAAACACTGGGTTGAGAGAAAGTTGATGAATCCACCACTGAAGTTTGAACTTCAGACAGGGAAGAAAGGGTGCCAGGAAGTCCAGGGATAGCAATGTTGGAGCCACACTGACTTGATGCATCACTGAAGTTTTCTCACGTGGAGCTTTTTAGAGGGAACATGGGAATGGTGGAAGCCGTGAACCAGAGGACCCTAAGAAATTCCCTGGTGATGACTGCAAACAGTGGAAGAAGAGACTGGAAAAAGGCAGCAAGAGAGAGGGCCTTGAGCCAGGCAGAGATGCCAACATGAGGATAGTCTTTAATCCTGCAACTGAGGAAAGTATGATCCTGAAAAGGCATCAAAGTTGATTTCTGGAAGTTTATGGTGAACCCCAGACACTAACTGGGAAACAGTAAACCTGAGATCCTTGAAGCAGAGCATCAAGGGAAGAAGTTTGAATGAGCAGCTCATCCAGGTTGGGAAACACCTGAACTCCTCTCATCTTACAAAAGGCATTGACACGAGCATGGCATTTGGTGAACACCCTTGAGGCAGTACGGAGACCAAAGGGCAAAGAAGAGAACTGAAAATGAAAGGAAGAAAAAGTAACAAAAACGTCCTGTCCAAAAGGAAGGAATTTTGAGAAAGGTGTTGAGCTGGGAAAGACCTGGAATTGGTCTCCCAGTGCCCTTCTTTCTGGGAACCAAAAACATTCTGGAATAAAAAACATTCCTCACCTGGGCAGGGGCACAGCTTGAATGGTGCCCTGCACCAAAACAGAATGGAGCACCTCTGGAAAAACAGGAAGTTGCTACTGAGGACATTGAGTGATGCCCAATACAGGAGGAAGGGATTTCTACACTATGAAATATCCATGGTGGATAATGGACAGAACCCAAGATTCTGTTGTGATAGTTAACCAATTTGGAACAAACAGGGAAAGGAGGAGGGGGATGAGGGAGCCTAACCGAGGGAAAGGGGAAGAAAAATGTCAAATAGAACCTGGCTTATCCTGAAAAGCTCATTTCTGGGAGGTAGAGGTTTGAGTAGACTTAGCTGGAGGCACACATCTAGAACCCTTTTTTTCCCTTAAGGGGAGGGTGAGACTATGAACAAAAGCAGTTTGGAGGGATAATTCCTCTGAAATACAGGAACAGAAGAAACAAAAATGCTTCAACTTCTACAAGACTTTCCCCTTGTCCTGGAGAGACCTGAAAACTTCAGCAAAAAGATTTTTAGTATCCAAAGGAGCATCCAACAATTTGTCCTTAATGTCATCAGGCACAGCCTAAAGAAGAAGCCAAGAGTAATGCCTCGTAACTGAACCAAAGACAGCAGCCCTGGAGAAGTAGCAAGCAACTTGGGAGGTACAGCCCAAAAGGAAAAGGGCAGAATCTTTTCCTCAGAGCTGCTGAAAAGGTATCCAGGAGGGAAACCAGAAAAACAGCCAAAGACTTATGAGACTCCAGATGAAGGCTTATGAGACTCCAGATGGAGTCTCATATCAGAGACTTTAGAACAATCCCACAAACTCCATCACGTGGGCAACAGTATCCCCAAAGGAGAGTTCCTCCAAAGGGAGAGCTAGACTAATCGAACCCTCTTCCTCTAAAGCATAGTCAAAGGGGGAAGGAATTTGAGAAAGATAAGCCAGGGACTCTTCCCCAGAATCCAGAAACTCATATGAAGGATCCAGATCCTGACCTGAAGAATCTAGTTCCCCGGGTCTTTTAAAATGAGTGGAAGACAAGGAGGGGGCAAGCACAGACAACCCTTGAAGAGGTTTTAAAGTCATTAAGCATTAAATAACCCCAGAATAAAATACTGCCATTCATCTTGGGGATCCTTAACTACAGGAGAAATATGCTTGGTTTTCGGTTTCTTTTTCTGTATGTATGTCCACACAAAACACCCTCGGAGGGTAAGACTCCTGGCAATATTCACGAAGTGTAGTAAGAAATCTCCTTCCTAACCAAGATTTGTGGAATTCCCCTGTCTCTCAGATATAATCAACTGAGTTTCCCCTCAACATCAGGAGCAGATGTTTGTAAAGCCTCCGAGGATGTGCGAGAAGTCAGATCCATGCCGGCCTCCTACAGGGTCATGGCAGAGGAATCCAAGACAGCCACCAAACAATGCTCTGGGCTTTCATGAGCCTCAAGCGGGACGTCCAGGGGATGGTGGACAGCAGCCATATCAGATCTAAGTTTTTTGGCTTTTTTCTTGGCAGACGGCTGACCCTCGGGACGGAAAGATTCTGCCATAGCACATTCAGCCAACAGCTTAAGACTCTGTTTTTTGAGGTAAATAGATAAAGAGGAGGGATAACTATGGAGGGTCTTAGGGGCAAAAGCCTGGTAGATCGAACAATTCATATGGTTGTGGGAAGCACCCAAGCAAAAAAGACACTGGTCAGGGCTGTCTTTATGGGAAATCTTCTTCCTACACTGACATTTTCCTTTTCTGGATGACATGAACCCAGCAGCACTAAATAAAAAGGAAAGATAAGGAGAAATCCCATTGGGGCTGTTATCTGAAATGCAGCTCAGTAACTAGCACACCAGAAGGGCATTCAGGCCAATAATCAACAATGGCATTCGGACTGATGGCAAAGGAGTTCTGAGTGCGTATGTCTGTACGTCACCTTTATAGCCTACAATTTGAGCGGGGAGCATACATATGACATGCAACACCTATAAAGTCCTAAAGGCTTTGGTATACTGCCCAGACACTGATCTATCCTTGGCAGATGATCCCTTATGAATACAGCAATAGTGATATGGAAGGACATCCTGCAGTAGAATCATGGCCCTGCCTAGCCTGATGGGACCATCTAGATGGCTCTTTTTAGAGCAAGAGATGAAATCTTGACTTTTGCCACCTTTGATGGGGTGGTATGTCTGGAAGCATCTATTTTACTTCTTGGATGGCTTGGCAAAGGGGAATTGTATAGCCTCTGTATATTACACTTCTGAACAATTTGTCCTGTGTGATGGCCACCCATTCAAGACAGTAGAAGGATAAATTACCCCAATCTGCATCCAGAGAAGAGCAGTTGGGTGACACTTCAGGGATGGTGGGGTTTGCCTGTTGGAAAAGGGTCCATGGAATGTCAGGTTTTCGAACTCCCCAGCCTCTGGGCCCACATTTATTAAAGGGGCCATCTTTGCCTCAGCCACTCCTGTCAGAGTTCAACTCAAAATGGCAATCTCTTAGATTTCCTAGACTTGAATGATTTTGAACCCTTCTGGTTCCCGCTGTGGGGGTTCATACTTCACTCTGATGACAGCATCTTGCCATCCTGTGCTTCACAGAAGAACTGAAAAAGGATGATCCATCACAAGGGGCATTTAAGAAGGTCACCTTAAGTTTGCCCACAAAACTGCATAGGCATAGCTAGGCTTGGTGTCTGATTGCAATGCATGCTCCACTGTCTACATTATGTACTAGCTGAACGAAGAGTTTGTTAATGATCATCATCATGCTTAAGTAAATTTCCAGCTGTTTCCCAGGATCTGAAGTCAGGGTCCTTCTCAGAGTGGTAGATGTTTGCTGCTCCAGATCCCTCTGAAAAGGATTCAGGTATATGGTATAGTTTAGGACTCCAAGTGCAAAAGTGTTTGAAACATGTGTACTTCCTTAATCTGTCCATAGCCATTGACTCCTTGTCAGGCAGGTGGACAGGCTGCATCCACAGTAAACTCATTTTTTGTTGTCGCTGCTACAATGATGGAATCAACCAGCAGAATCCTGACTTAATATTGTCTGTCCTTGAGGGGCCTGAAAATTTTATCTGGCTTCTGACAGACTGACTTTCAAGTGCTGGGCTCCTGTCATGATCTCCAACTGCCACATCAATTAGATTGTCTTCTGGAGATAGCACCCAAGAAATAAGAGGGTGCTGAACCATATTTATTTTTATTTTATATCTGATTACCGGGTTGGTCTGACTGGGCAATCAGGTGCCCATTTTTGACAGACCAGGGGAGAAAAGCTCCACATACATAATCATATGAATAAAAACAGAAAATGAGAATAAAAAACAAAAGATAATACAAGATACAAAAACTCTACATACATGATAAGAATACAAAAGTCGGAGGTCAGTACAAATTCATAGGGCAAACAAACAGTAGAGGAAACAGTATATCATGGCATAGTATGATAAATTACAACAGCATACAATATATGGAGTATACTTGAGTAAGAAAGCGCAGTAATACTGTATACAGTTATATACGTTCATTTAAAAATGCAGTTTGTTATGGTATTTTTCTTTCTTTGTGTTTGACCTTTGAGTAGTGCCAGAGGAAGATTTATCTGAATGTTGGTAGTAGGGCTAGCCATGGTCATTACAGATACATTGCCAGATGAGACTGAGGTGGGCTTTTAATTGGGTTTTAAAGGTGGGGACTGCTCTTTTGCAGTCTGATATCTGGTGGAAGAGAATTCCAAATTTTAGCAACTGCATAAGAGTAGAGGGATTTCACCAGCACTGTGCATACACTTTACTTCAAGAAGACCTTTTTTTGTGGATCTTAGTTGGCAAGCAGAATTGTGAAAGTTGAGTAAGCCTGAGAGATCAGGAATCTTGTTTGGGTGGTACAGCAAGTAAAGAGCTATGGTGAGTTGGTTATAGATTAGTAAGTTAAGGAGTTCTAGCCAACCTAGTTGTTTTAGTGAGTGACAGTGGTGGGAGCGGAAATTAGAGTTGGTTGTAAATCTAGCTATTTTATTAGAGCACATGGACAATTTGTGTAGGTCTGTTTTGTTAAGGTTTGTTAATACAGGGGATGTAGAGAGAAGGTGAGTTCTGATATAGTAATTTTGGTGAATATGGTTAAATAGTTCTGCAGCAGTATAGGGTTCCAAGTTTTGTATGGATTCTGGATATGGCTTGTGCTGTACTTTTGTCAAACTTTAGGTTTTGGTCAAGTTTTACAAGAAGTTTAGTTTGTGATACTGGGGAGATTAGGGTGTTACTGGCAGAATTGACAGAGGAAAAAGCAAAAGAATCAATAGTTTTGGTAGGGTAGAAAAGCATAAGTTGAGTCGTTCTGGGGTTAAGTATTAGCTGTGAGTTTTTTAACCAGTTTTCAATATTGGAGAAGGCTTCTTGGGTTTTAGTCTGGAGTGTTTGAAGTGTGGGGGCTGAGCAGATCAGTGAAGTATCATCTGCATACTGAACTATAGTAGCTTGCTGCGTAGCGGTATGGATGGTGTTTGTAAATATATTAAATAGTAGGGGTCCCAGAATGGATCCCTGTGGTACACCTATTGTTACTGGGGGAAGAGGGGGGTGAAGGAATTATGTCACTTAACTGCTTGTTGTCGGTTGTATAGGTAGTCTTGAAACCAAGGCAAGGCGGGGTTGTTTAGGTTGAGTTCAGCTAGGATAGTAAGTAATTTGCTGTGAGATACTGAATCGAATACTTTCGACAGATCAAGGAATGTGGCAGACACTAGGTTTCCTAGGTTCCTTTATTGATTGACAGTGTTGGTGAAGGATACGAGTGCTGTGGTGGTGCTATGGGATGAGCAAAAGCCATGCTGGGTGTTGGTGAGGATATTATTTGTAATTAAATGTTTCATCAACTGAGAATGGATACATTTTTTAGGATTTTTGATAGGGGGATAAGATTGCTATGGGGCGGTAGTTGGTAAGTTCGGTTGAGGCTCCACCTTTGTGCAAGGGAATTATATATGAGGTTTTCCAAAGGGCTGGAATTGTATGCTCATTGATAGACTGGTTGATAAGTATTGAGATGGGGTAGGCTACAGCACTAGCTGCAGTTCTGATGTACTCTGCAGGGAGTTTGTCAATTGCTAAGGTGGTGGATTTTAGTTTAGCGAGGTGCTTGTATATTGTGTTGGTAGGAACTGGTTTGAGAGTGAATGGGGGGTATGAGTTTGGGTTGCTGACTGGTTGTGGGAGAGTGCAGGTCTGATTGCTGTTAGTTAGGTTAAGGATGAAAGAGGTGAAATAGTTGTTAAACTGAGTAGCTATCTCTGTACTATTCTCCTTTGACATTGGGAGAGGGGTAGTGAGTTTGACAGCTGCCCAGAATTTTTGGGAGTTACTGGTATGTTTTACTTATAGCTCTATGTAGTGACTTTTCTTATCTTGCCTCATCTGTGTTTTTTTTTTTTTTTTTTTTTTTGCTTTATTATGTAGTTCAAGGAAGATCTGCCTGTAGTGATTGCTCTTGTTCTGACACCAAGTATGCCAAGCTTTATCCTTGAGTTTTAGCAGGGTTTTTTTTATGTTTTTAGAGAGCCATTGGGCTGGATTAGTTTTTATAAGAATTGTCCGTGGGGTGGGGGTGGGCATCTGATTTAATACGTTTAAAAAGGTGGAACTGAAGTAGTCCACCACCTTGCCTAGTCTAAGGGTTGCAGGGGAGCCCAGTTGCAATATCTTAGGGCATTAATGAAATGCTCAGGTATGAAATTTTTTTAATTACGGATTTCATGTAGGACAGTAGTTTTCATGGTTTTGAGGCTTTGCCTTAATATGAATGGGTTATTTGTAAGGATCCAGTCTAATATGGATTCCTTGTTTGTATTTTTGCCAATGCAGGTGGGTGTTTGGATAAGTTGAGTATAGGAATATAGGTTGATGTGATTAGAGAGGATAATTGTGTTAATGGATTTCTATTAACTACAGGTCTCAGAGAAATTCTTCATGTTGAGGGAGATCTGTGAGTCAGGATCCCCTCTATTACAAAAGTTTAAGGATTTTGCCAAATGTGGTGTCTTCTGGAGTGGACTGGTGGGAACCTTCCTGATCTTCCAAGTTAGTATCACTAGTGACCAACTCAAACTCAGGTGGTCAATATGCTCCTTTTACAAGTCCTCTTTCTCAGAACATGGGGGCGGGGGTGATATCAGACTTGTCAAAGGGCTCATTCTGCTGTGGAGCAGTAGCTTTGAGATCTGTCAGCCCTGACCCAAGGATACAAGGTGGGCTTAAGTTGCAAATAAGCAGGAATTATGGGGCAAAAAAAGAATCCAAAGATATCTGCACCTCATTTCTAAAGGGATAAAAGCTATCCTCATTAGTCAAAACAACGCTTCACCATCTGCTGTATCCAAAGTATCATCTCCCAACCTGGATTAATTCCTCCTGTAAGCAAAATAGGTGGTACCATAGGCAGACTCCCCGAAATGGAGAGGGTAGCCTGTTTTGAGGAGGGGATCAATACTAAAGACTCAAAAGGCAGTCATCTCTGACACCAGCAATGGAGTTGTATAAGAAAACCTGATCTGATGAAGGTGTTGAAGATGCAGCATCAATTCTTCAGGTCTGAGACAATACTGGCTCTGAAATCACTAGTCAGATGAGCCAGATAAGGCCCCTTGTATGCCAAAGCTTGGAACCATGGCTGACATCAAAAGGAAAGGTCTCAGGTCCAGGACAAGCTCTGAAGCCACAGTACCAAAACCTGCACCAGGGAAGGATCTAATACGGGAGATGCTCAGGTAGTCCCTACCACCTTCAGAACAGAAGGGGATGAGAGAACTTCCATCTTGATGTGTGTCTTCAGAAAGGTCCTCATGATGCAAGTCAAATCTTCTTCAGATGTGTTTTTATAAGACCAGAAGGAGCAAAGTGAAGAAACAGAGGGAGGACAAGATGGAATTATGTGCAACTCCCTTTCTGAAGAAGACCTACTTAAGTAGCCTTTTAAAAGACTTGTCTAGTTATAAGTATCTGCTCAGAGACCTGAGGAGAAGATTGAAGGAGACCATCTCTGTTAACACCACAGCCTGATCTACTCTGGAGACTTTCAAAGCTGAAGATGGCTCTGACTTATCAGGTCATCTTTTTCTCTAATATGAATCCATGGATCAGTGAGAACATTTGCTGGAGGGTTTCTTAGACCTTTCTAATTCTGTGCCTGGGGAAAATGTCCTTAATTATCACAAAGGCCTTACACATATGGTAGCCCTCACTCAAATGTTCTACTCTCAAGCACACAACACACAAATCGTGATTGTCTGGGAGTGGGATTTTGGGCCCACATTTTTTTTTAATTTTCTATTTGCCCCTATCTTTTTCCATAGCCGAGGCAAAAAGTACAACACAACAATTACAACACTTAACTGAAAGAACTCCACTAACTGGTCTAATAAGAAACAATTTAGATAAGAAATATAAACGTATAAAAGCTTTAAAAAAAACAAAATAAACAATGCCGACATACAGGCGGATGCCGAAGGGGGATAAAAGTGAGAAGGGAGAAAAGGGACTTATAAAAGGAGAATAATATTTGCCTAAGTAAACTCTATAAAGGTAATAAATAAAAATTAGCAAAATGTAATATTAATATTGTACAAATTTTGAGGAGGAGCTGAAGCAGAGTCAAAATCTGCCACAGTTTGCGATGATGGCAAACAAGATCTGAAGTAATTATATACATGGAGCATGGTGAGAAAATGTTCTGAAAGGGGGCTCAAGGCTAGAACATGATTTGCTGGGTCAGATGCAACATCTGGCAAAAGAAACAGGCAGACAGAGTAACAGGATTCCCTAGTCCCTAGACCTTTTTACCGTGATACCTCACTACACGGGCCATTTTGTGGCTTGAAGAAGCTTTAGTGGACAAGAAAGGGCTTTCTAATAATGATTTTAAGGTTTGTTTGGAATTATGGAACTCCTGCTGTGTAATAATTTTTTATATTTTGAAGGGGAATTTTTTTAATCAGGAAAGGGTGTAGCAATAGGGACCTGTTGTGCCCCAACCTATGCAAATACAGTGGTGTCCATTTGGGAACCGAAGTCCATTTATGCTAAATGCTGGAAATATTATGAGAGAGACCTGGACATTTGTATTTTCCGAGTAGGATATGATGTAGAAATTTCTTAATTATATTAACCAGAACACCAACTTCCTTAAATTTACCTATAATATTAATAGGGACAGGATGGACTATCTAGATGTAACTTTGCATAAGTTGGATGAAGTTCAGTGTTTTAGATCAAATATTCACCGCAAAGACACATTCTCCAATTCCTATCTACACTTCACTATTGCCCACCCTTGCTAAAAAAGGAGCACTGTAAAGGGACAATACATCAGGGCATCTAGGATTACTTTTTTAAACGAATGTAAAACCCTGTATAATATGTTTAAGGAGAAAAAATACCCTGGAAACATGATGGATGAGGTGATGAAATAAGTGATGAACAAAAGGATGGGTAAATATAAATGTATTTTAGGGGTTGAAGAAAATGAGAATAAGAACATGACCTTGGAGAAAAGTGCAGTAAACAATGATGAACTACAAATGAGCATATACCTTGTATTTTAACAATAATACTAGAAATATCCAAAAAGTGATTAGTAGTAATTGGAGAAAGTTTGCCATCTTCTCAGATTTAGAACCTTTCTTTAAGGAACCTCTTAGATTTGTTCTGAAGAAAGGAAAAAACATTAAGGAAATGTTAGAACACAATCTTAAAATGAGAAGAGGGCAGAAAAGACCTGGTACCTTTACAGGTTCATAGGTGTTTACTAGGCTAACGACCACAAGGGCCTTTTTCAGTCTAGCATCCATCCCAAATCTGACAAGTTCTGATACACTTGATAAGTGTAAGCATGAGCCTGGGAGATGAACCATTTACATATTACCTCTGTCCATTAGAGACATAGGTACCAAACCAGGGATGAATTTCCAGTTTCCCATACAATTGTCCACATTGCACTTGAAGTGGGTTAGGGAGGAACTCTGTTTCACATGGATGGGGAGCCTGTTCCATTAACGAGGTAGTCTCTGGGATACAAACCTGTCTCTCTAGCAGGTCCTATTTATATCACAGGCAAGGTTTAAGTCTTTAGAACGGGTGATTCTAGTGTTGTTTGTTTTGTGGATATGCAGGAGGTCCATCAGAGTGGGGTCTGACAATGACCTATATGCCAGGCATAGATCTCCCCTCAAAAGCCTGTAGGAGACAGAATACACAGATAGGGCCTTGAAGCAGTCTGCATAGGACATATTACTTACACCCTGCATTCTTTTTAGTGAGGAACCTCTGTGGACATTCCAGTTGCTGGATATGCCTGGTTTGGTACACACCAAAGGGGGCATTGTACAATGAAAAGTCTGATGAATGCCGAATACAGTGTAACAATGACGTCCTTGGACTTAGATGCCATACCTTTGTTTATAAGTTGCGCAACATAGAATGATTTCCTCACCATTGTAGACACGTGATGATCAAAGGCTAGATTACTATCTGTGTCCCTAAGTCCCCGACTACTTGGTCAGCTCTAAGGGGGTGTGTTGTCAATGTGATAAGTTACCAGGGATAGAGGACTTCCCAAAGGATACTATTATGTATTTCTTGGCATTTAGTTTTAGTCCATGGCTCTGACACTAGTTGTTTGCCTGTGTCAGCCCTTCCTGGAGAACATTTGTGTCAGTGTGAGATTCAATCACAGCTCCTAATTTGCAATCATCTGCAAATTTAGTCAGCCAGAGACCACCGACATTGGCCTTGACTTCTGAGAAGTAAATGCCAAAAATGAGCAGTTCAAGGACTGATCTCTGAGGGACTCTACTTGTGACTAGCCTCTTTGTAGAGGAGGACTCCCCAGTTCTAACTTCCTGGGTCCTGTCTGTGAGCCAGTTGGCTATCCACCGAGTGACATATGGGTTTGTACCAAACCTCTTCAGTTTGTCAACAATACCTGAGTGGGGTACTGTGTCAAATGCCTTGGCCAGGTCAAGGTAGGCAGTGTGAACGACTCCGCCCTCATCCATTCCTTTGGTGACCTTCTCGAAGAAATCCACCAGGTTGAGTAGGCATAATCTGCCGTTGACGAAACCAAACTGGGTCCAGCATCTGGAGGTTTACTATATCTCTGTTGATCATCTCCATGATAATTCTTTCCATGGCTTTACATATAAGACTAATGAGACTTATGGGTCTGTAGTTGCCAAGGTCTATAGATGGCCCACCTTTCTGCAGAGGGATGATTGTTGCCTTTCACCATTCATGAGGCACAAAGACTGTCTGGAGGCTACAGGTAAATAGTAATTCCAAAGGTCCTGATAGGTCACGCTTCATGCTATTAAGAAGGCATCCTGGGATATTGTCTGGGTCCACTGATGCAATGTTCTTTGTCTTATAGAGAGCATTAAGGGACTGCTTCCTAGTGATATAGTAAGGGGAGTTACATTTGATGATATTTCCTGAGGGAAGGTTGAGGGGGAGAGAGGAGTAAAGTTGAATTGATCAGCCAGGAGGTTTGCTACATCTTCTGGCTCAGTATAGGTGGCTCCATTTACAATGAGCTCTGCATACAACTGTGTATTGCCTTTGAGGTTGTGGACATAGCTAAAGAATGCTTTGTGGATGTCCTTGACCTGGGAGGCCAAATGTACCTCAAATTTGGCTTTGGTAGACTATTTGTCCTCTGAGTTATTTGTTTAGTTTTATGAGAGTGCTTTTATCCTGCTGGGTGCTGCATCTCCTTTTTTTTTTTTTTTTTTGCCATTATTTTCTTCTTCCTGTTATACAGCAGACTGATTTTTTTTTTTGAGTTAGTCCCGTACTTCTTCCTGGTAGGTACAGCTGCCTCGAAGCAGCTATTAACACGCTTGTACAGGGTTTCTGTGAACAGTTCTGCACAGGCAGAAGTGTTCTCAAGAAGTATGGGGGCTTGACAATTTGCCAGGTTCTCACTTAATAGCAGGAGGTTAGCCTTAGAAGAGTTTCTGAATATTCCAGGTTTAGCTGGGGGTCTAGGTTTTATTTTTATTTCAAAGGAGACCATTTTGTGGTCTGACCTTACCAGGGAAGGCATTACAGTAGGGGGTGTACAGCAGTCTCCCATATTAGTGAGAACCAGATCCAGTATGGTTGCTTCCCTGGTTGGTGTATTGACTATCTAGTCCAGGGAGTTTGTGTTTACCAAATCCAGGAATCTCTGTGCATGTATGTTTGGTGCTGTACAGGATTCCCAGTTAGAGGAGTAATTAAAGCCACACATGACTATGGTATTGAGTTAGATGGTTAGTGGCATGGGAAAAGCCCTGAGTCTTCCAGAACTACATCTTCATCCCACACTGATTCCTGGAAAGGGATTGTTGTGGGGCTGAGAAGCGGATCCCAACAGCAGACAAAGTCTTCCCATCTTTCTCACTCTGGACTAAGGCATCTCAAATGGTCTTGCCAAAAAGGGTGGAACCGTCATAAGGGGTATTTGGAAATGACATCCTGAAGGGCTCAAAAAATGCATAAAGCCAGAGCCAGGCATGACTCCTGATGGCAACACCTGTGCTGGCTGCCCTAGAGGCACCTTATGTAGCGTGTGACACGAGCCTCATAGAGCTGTTAGAAATAGAGGTTTACCTTCTTATCTTCTGCCGATATGAAATCTGAGGCAGACTCAGTGACCTCCTTGACCAGGTCCCACTGAAACCAGATGACATGTGCCATGTAGTTCAGCGCACATAAGGCAAACATGGCTGAAGTATAAGCCTGCTTCCCAAAACGGTCCAAGGCCTAAGACTCTCAATCCAGTGGATGGACCATACAGGTCTCCTGAGCAATCTCTTTCTTGGTGGCTGCCGCAACCACCATAGCATCAACCAGGGATCCCTTACACCAATGTTGTTTGTCCAAAGGGGTGCTGAGAATTTTACCAGGGCACTTGGGGATGGGGTCCACTGTGTTGGACTTGTTCCATGCCCGGGATGAATTCAAGTCCACAAGCGGATCGGTGGGAGAGGACACCCAGGAGGTAGAGGGTCCTGCACCAAATACCTCCAGGAACATAGACTCATCTGGGTTGGGTTTTTGGACAGACCACTCCCATGCTGGTGTAGGATTTCCATGATGTCCCTGAAGGAGACATTATCTGGGGGTGAATGCAGGGAACCCTCACCTTCCTCTAAGTCAGTGTCGTGTGCGAGGGACAGGGAGTCCAAGTGCCTCCGTTTACACGTATGTTTCTGAGGGAGCTCTTCAGGGAGGCTCTGGGAAGGACTCAAACTTCTGGCCATTCATGGGGAAAACACCCTGGGACTGAGAAGCAAAAGGCTGTCCCTGAGGGGGCAGGAGGCAGATTCAAAACCAGAAAGAGAGAGAGCCAGGATGGACTCTGAGGAGGATAACATCAATGGTCTTGAGGGATCAGAGAGTATCCTCTCCACCACATCAAAAGCAGAGGGAGAATGAATCCCTGAAGCTGGGAGGAGTACAGGATCCATAACTCTGAGTTAATGGGGGAGCCGCAGCCAAACTATCAAGTGCCGAGGCTCCAAGTTCCACTCCGAAAACATTTGAGCGGACATCATCCCCTCAGATCCAGTGCAGAGACTATGCCTCCGAGAGCCGGACAGCTCCGAACTGGTTGGAGCTGAGCTACTCATGGCAGTGGTCAGTGTCAAGGTACCTGGTACTGTTGGTGCCAACCCCTAGATGCCAAGAAGCCTCGGACCCAAGGACTCTAAGGCCAGGGGTCAGATCGGAGAAGGAGGAATGGGAAGAAAGGTAGACTGCATGCTCCCAGCCCTGGAGGGGGTAGAGGCAAGCAATACTCCCCATCTGGACCTGGGTCCGGATGAATTTCCACATTCTCCTGTCCGGCTCAGCTTTAGAAAGACTATGGGTGGACCAGATGGAAGAAGCTACAGATATGGGCCTGAAGAGGCACGAAGGGGAGGTCGATACAGGAGATTGGCCCCAGGAAACCTCCAGCAATGACAAACAAGGTGAGGGGAGCCCGGGCTGGGAATCGGGTGAGATTTAACTGGGGGCTCAGCCGAAGAAGCACGGTCGGAGGACCGTTTAATGGGCCTACCCCTGTGGCAGTGTTTCTCCCCATTCCCTGCCTTCTTGGCAGGAGGTTGAGTTCCAGAGAACCAGTGTGGAAGAAGATGATGTAGAGGCCTCAGTGGATGGTGGAGGAAGGAGGCCTTTCAAAATATGCTTGTTCCTCCTCTCGATCAATGTGCAGGGGTTGAAGCATGCGCAGATCGAACAGGAGGTGTCTAGGTGTGGCACTCCCAGACAAACACACAGAGTGTAGCCATCAGAAGGGGGAGTTTATGGCCACACACTGCATTTCCAGAAACCTGGCTTGGGGCTCTCAGCCATGGCAAATGGAACTTTTAGCACACACACACACACACACACACACACACACACACACACACACACACACACACACACACACAAAAAGGAAAGGATTAGAAGAGGGGATTTTTTTTTTTTTTTAAAAGAACCAACGCCTGAGCGCAACAGCGGGTAGGGTATAAAACTAGAAAAGTTAGACGGACAAATAGAGCGAAAAAGGAAACCCGAAAGAATATTTCACTTACCAGGAACTCGAACAGACCACGATGCTGACGGTACAAGTGGCAAAAGAGATCTGAGGGTAGGAGGGAGACGGAAGCATTATAGGTAGGGAAGGTGCTTGGATCTGATGCTGGAGAAATGCGGCAGAGTTGGATCTGTACTGGATCAGTGTCCCACAGGTTGAAGATCACATGAAAACAACAAGGTCAGATTCTTAGTTATCAGGTTAGATAGCAGCCTTCTCTCTGTACTTTTATAAACTCCACTATCATAAACTCCACTACAGAGATTGTGTCTAGCCTTTTGAGTCATAAAGGAACCAATAGTCTTTGACTTCCTATTTCTTCCTATAACAAATGGTACCTCAAATACCTGATTAAAGCAGCTAAACCTTCATCAGCAGATAAATACAACATATGTTAGTGTGATAGACTTGTATCGGAATGTATTCTTCACCTCTGCAGAGTAGAACCCTTGCCACCTTAAAGATAAACCTAGAGAATTGGATGGACAGAATCAAATACCCCCTCAGTCTATCTTCTCTTGCCTGCCTTGAGGATACTGCTAATTATGGGTTTTTGGCCAGACTTGTACTGGTCTGCAAACTGATTGCCTCCTAACTATGAGCATACAAGGAAACAAAATTATACCATAAGTATTTGTTACAACTTTTAAGCAGTGCATAGAACATGATGATTATGCTCTGATCATGAAAAAGACAAACCAATTAAGCATTTTTATAGAGTGAGACTCCTCTTTAACAATTAGGCACCTCTGCTTCACCTGTTAAGATGAGGTATTGTGCTACTCAGTTAAAACTGCCAGTACTGGACAGCAAATAACAGTGGCAGAATTCAAAACAGATTTCTTCCTGGCTGCTGCCTGTACCAGTAATCTGCCCTTGACTTTCCTTAACATAAGACAACATGCTACTCTGTCTGACACTGCTCGCTAAGTGCTTTACAGTTTTAGCAACTGGCAAAACATAGTCTCTCTCTCTCTTTTTTTTTTTTTTGTAATTTGTAGTACACACAACAAATGAAGCTCCATGCGCTACAAACAATTATGACTGGGTCTCAGATCATAACCAGCTTGTTATGTCTTCTCGCCTTGGATGCCAAGATTTACCTCTCCAAATGAAAGGATCTGAACTGATGCAACAGATGGTATTGCAAGCCCAGAAGAGCACAAAATATAACACCAGCCTGGGGGGTCCAAAACACTCTGTTACATTTGTGATCCTGATAAATGTCAAGTTTTAGGTCTGACCCCAGAAATAATGTAACAAAATTTAATGGCTGCATCAGGTCCTATTACAACAAGACTCGAAGACACCGACTCTCACGCCACAAGAAATGAAATTCCTAAGGTAACTAGTAATGATACAGGAAAACTAGCAGGGCTATCTAATTCATAACTGAAAGCCCACAGAAACACTTCAGATTATGAAGTGACCTTCAATTATGGGAAAAACCGTAAAGCACTTAGCGAGCTGTGTCAGAAAGACAGAGTAGCACGTTGTCATATGTTAAAGAAAGTCAAGGACAGATTACTGGTACAGGCAGAAATGAAGGGTACAAAGTTAAGGGAGCATTTCTTTGTAAGATTCCAAGAGGGTTATTTCTCTTTCCCATTTCTCTCTCCCGAGTATCAGATTGCCCTTGTAAATCTCTCAAAAAAGATCTTGAGGAACCCACTAGTTCGCCTGTCCAGATGTCTATCCTTCCCAAACCAGTGATGGTTTAGGACTAACTGTAAATGTCCTGAAGGGACAGCTAGAGATCTTAAGGGTCTTTAGCTATCCCCTTCAGACACTCTGCTAAAAGAAAAGAAAATGGGGATCACATATACTGCTGATGTCATGGCAAACAGTTGCTTCGTAATTAATGACTGCTACACTGAGATAAAGCTGGAACAATTGAAAGAAATATATGAAATAAAAAACAGTAAATCTTGTGGTAAAATAAAGACTATAAAGGAAAGGCTTATGATACCTCATACAGTGAATTTCCAGCACCAGTATGGACACCCCATTAATGTGTTCCCAGCAGAAAAGAAAGAAATGGAGACAAGAGACCTAGATGATACTGAATATAATCAAAACGGCATGGTGAAAAGAACTATCACACAATGTTATTGAAGATTGTGGTGTCCGTGATGTACACATACAAAACGAAATCAAAGATAGGAAAGGATTCACAGAAAATTACAGCTACCATACATCACAACACAAAACAGTCAGTGGTTACAGAAATACATTCACTGAATATTGTGTTTATTATACATTTTGATTAGCAATGCTGTTACATTTTATATATATATATATATATATATATATATATATATATATATATATATATATATATATATATATCAATATATAAAAAACATGCTGCAGTATGTAAAAGCACAGTACTGCCATACAGAAGAAAACTTAGAATGTTGGCAAGTAGTGCACATGCTCTGAGAATAACCCTAGAAAATGATAAACAGCAATTGTTTTTGTGGGAGGGAAAGCCCCATTCACCTCCCAACATACCCACTGCTAGTTATATATATGCTAACTCACAGACCGCACAATCCTTGGGGAAAGGGGTTGTTCCCCTTCCCAGGAACTGTCAATCTCATGTACATGCTGTTTTTGTCTCTTTATATCAACCAAGCAGAGATCTACATTCTCCTCATTCAAGCTACTGCACTAGACCCATATTATAAGGAACAGCAGTTTTTCTTTGACTGACAATGGTACCAATGAAAAAAAATCACAGTTCTCAAGTTGCTGTGTAGTTTGCCTTTTGGTTGTGCCTACATCATTGAAGTGCTACAGTGATCATTTTAATAGTAACTCACCTAAATAAAAGCAGTAAAAAAATATATACATACCACTTTGAGAGAAGCAAAGATTTTCCTGAGCCAGGACCTCCCGATACCAAAATGGGTGGATTAGGTGCAGGGGCAGCAACCAGATCATTCAGATGTTCATAATACTAGATAGAAAAAAATAAAGCAATTTACAGTGATGACTCTTTCTGGTGGCATTTGCCATATACAACTTTCCTAAACTGAAAGCACTCCCACATCCAACTCATCATTGTGCCTCTCCAGTGTCACATGACACACAACACTGCCTCATATATCAAAGGGCAGACACACCAACAACAGGACAGCTATAGTTTCATTCCTAAGCACCACCAGGTATGGCAGCAGTGTCTGGAGAATACTTTAAAGTAAAAGTACAAGAATAAAATTCAGACTTCACTTATAAGAAATGACTTAAAAATTAAATGTGAAACCTAACTAAATATCCCTTACACTCTAATACATGTAAAGTCTTGAAAAACTTAAGTGGAAACGTTAAAGCAAAGTAAGTTTAACGTCCAAGACCAGTAGTGAGGACATTTTAAGAAACCCCTGTTCTTAGCAGCACAGATATTCAGTAGTCATCATCATAAAAGCATGACAGCGAGGCACAGGAATGCCTAAGACTCTGAAGTGCAGTTCTGGCAAAAATCACATTCATCCTTGGTTTTCTAAAAGTAACTTTACTCAGTGAATCCTTCAAGGATGAGCCAGTGCTAGATTTAGTTACTGCAAATACTACAGATAAGTAACTGCCTTAATGGATAGCTTGACAGGAAACGGTTACCAGTGTGGAGACCCAAACTGCACAATATAGATTCTGCACTTCAGTAAGGCCAACTTTAAACAAATAAAGGGCTGCTGTGCATGTGTACATTTATGTATGTATGTGTGGTTGCTAGTAAGCCCAAAATATACTAGTCTGTTTTTTGCCACAGGATCAGCTCAGTGGCTTCCTCTCCTACACCAAAACGGAGCCATTCATTCCTCCCTCAGGGCAAGACCGCATCAGTCGATTCATTTTCCGGTGAAGGGCAAGAGACAAGTGCTAGGGAGTGGACCAGTCTGCAGATCCTGTGGAATCTCCTGTCCCCAACTCCCTAGTCCACCTGCAAGCTGTGTTATTTCTGCCTTGGGATGTGTATGTGCATTTCCTTGCATACAGAACCTGCCAATCAAGCAAGAACACTGTTGCAGTGCAGGCATGTTAGGCTCTTCATGCCACCCTCAACACACCTGAATTCTTGCAATTATCACTAATGCATTATGGGTGCACTTGCATCAGCTGCTTGCTCCCATCCTCCACCACCTAGTCTCCCAGAACCTGTGCTGCTAATCAAACACGTTGTCTGGGATGCAGTCATGACTTTATCCCACTACGCCACGAGGCCAGGAAAATATAGTGTAACATTTTAATCCATGAACTGCACAATGCTAGCATGTGCTTCTAGCACTTTTTTCCAACTGCACTGCAAAGATATCAGACAATCTGTTGAAGCTACTTAAATCATTAAAGCAGAGTTACCCTGCAAAAAGTGCAAATTTTTACCTGAAGAAACTGTCACCATGCTGAACATGGCATGGTGTAAGAGAATAATGATGGCTTGCACATATCTGGTATGGCAATGCTCAGATCTGCTCTGAGCTACAACAGAATGGCATTAAATATACTAAGGATATTGTTAATATGCTGGCAGATCGATTTAGTGCCAACTTCACCCCACCCATAAAGGGTCCTTCTCAATACCAAAAGATTGCCAAATTTCGGTAATCACGGCCACACAGGCGGAAACCGCAGTCTCCAAAGCTAAGAGTACAGCATCCATGGTACCAGATGACATCCTGGGCTGTGTACTACATGAACTACAAAATGAACTGGCACCTCACCTAAGTGTCATGTTTAATCATAGCCTCACCTCAGGCTGTGTGTCCACTGAGTGGCGCACAGCTACAGTTATCCCACTCCATACGGGGGGATCCACCTTGGATCCCGGGAACTACCATCCCATCAGTCTGACGAGCTTGATCTGCAAGGGTATGGAACGCATTATCATGGAACTTATAAACAAAGACATTGGCAACCTTCAAACACTGGACCCCACCCAGTTTGGGTTCGTGAAGGGACAATCTTGTCTCCTGAACCTGACTGACTTCTTCGAATCAGTCTCCAGAGCTGTGCACGACGGTAAGGCAGTCCACACAGCCTATCTTGACCTCGCCAAGGCCTTCAACACCATCCCCCACTCTGGAATCATAGATAAACTTACTAAGCTGGGCATAAATCCCTATGTCACTCGATGGGTTGCCAACTGGCTTACTGACAGAACCCAGACTGTAAAAGTGACAGGCTCCAAATCCAGCTCCAGACAAATTGAGTATCTCAGGGTTCAGTCCTGGGACTGCTCTTGTTTGGCATCTACGTCTCAGAAGTACAGGCCAACACTAAGGGAATCTTGCTAACCAAGTTCACAGATGACTGCAAACTGGGAGCCATTATTGAATCCCCAAATGATGTGGATATTCTACAAAAGGGCCTTACAGAAACAGATGCTTGGTCCCGAAGCCATGGGCACAAGCTTAATGCCAAGAAATGTATAGTTATCCCCTTTGGGAAAAACCATGTACCCATGAATTAGTGGGCAGTACACTAAACACCGAAAGTGTGACGAGAGACTTCGGGACACAGGTGGACAATGGTCTCACCTTCGATAACCACATCGCCACAAGAAATCCTTCTATGTGGCACACCTCATCACTATGGGCTTTTCATCCCGAAAAAAGGTCATTTTCACGCTGTACTCATCCCTCATTAGACCCATTACAGAGTACAATGCCCCGTTTGGTATGTACCTCACAAGACATCTGCAACAGCTGGAAAGGCCGCAAAAATACCTCACTAAAAGAATCACAGGCCTAAAGCAGATGCCCTATGCTGACCGTCTATATATATAAAAAAAAAAAAAAAAAAAAAAAATACTCCAGCTATACTCTGTGGCATATCATCTATTCAGAGGCAATCTCTGCTTAACATACAAGGCCATGTCAAACCCTGAGCTGTTGGACATGTTCCACTTAAAGAAATCCCAATCCCTCAGAGCCACATGCTCCAGGGATCTAAACCCTGTCATCACAATGAACAAAACATGCTGGAGGGATAGGTTCCTGACCCAGAGACTCCCCATACTCTGGAATAGACTGCCTATACATGTGAAGCAGAGCGCCTCACTGGCCCTCTTCAAAAGGAACCTTGACGATTTGATGGGAGATGAGAAATTCACCCTGGGGATCATGTCAGTCGCCCTGCTAGACAGGGGTCCAGGGAAGTAAATATTGTGGGAAGAATTATCCAGGGAATTGTTATGGCTAGGCTTGTATAGGCCCTAGGGCCAATAGCCTAGTACCAACCTATGAACCTATGAATTCAAGAGTTTTTGTTCATGAAGCTACTAAACATGAACAAACTTACTACTAGCGGTTGTGCAGGCAATATGGAAAATCACACTCACAGCTACAAGTGCTAAAGGAAAAAGTACAGTTTTGTACCTACCATAAATGTAGATGTTCGAGTGCTAATACAGCTGCAGTAATCACATATGGGTTCTCTGCCGTCAGGCGGTCCCTCGGTTGGCCGAATTCCAAAGTCTTGGTCCGGCGTCGGTTGTTGTCGCCTTCTTCCCTGACGTCAGTGCGACAGGGGTATATAAATCACAGCCGAAGCCATATTCTTCAGTCTTTCTTGCCCCAGATGTCAGGTGCCCCCAAAGGAAGGCAATAGATAAATTATATATATATATATATATATATATATATATATATATATATATATATATATATATATATGTAATATATACAAGCAATGCAGTGTTATCAAAAAAGAGTAGTTGCAAGAAAATATACCATAGGAGGATAACCCAAAATAGGTTGTATGAGGAGGTGTTAGCCACTGGTCCTGTACCTAGAGGGGAGGGAGGGAGGGAGGGAGGGAGGGAGGGAAACCTGTACTGCAGCTGTATTAGCACTCTAACATCTACATTTATGGTAGGTACAAAACTGTACTATGTTCATCGTGCATACAGCTGCAGTAATCACATATGGGTAGAATCCCAAAGCTACGCACAGGGTGGTAGGCACTAGGTAGAACTGGGATGAGCCAGAATGCCCTGCAACACAGTAGTAGCAAAGCCTGCTCTAGTTTTGGAATATAAAGGCAGGTGGTAGTGTTTTGTGAAGGTATGTACAGAACTCCAAGTGGCTGCCTCCAAGATATCTTTGGTAGGAACTCCTCTGAGGAAGGCTGTAGAAGTAGCTGTGGCACTGGTGGAGTGTGGTCTGATGCCTACAGGGACAGATTTCCCATGATAGGAGTAACAAAATCGTATGCAGTGGCCTATCCATTTAGAGATTGTCTGTTTGGTAACAGGCTTCCCTTGAGCTCCTACAGCATAAGACACAAAGAGCTGTTGTGATTTCCTGAAAGGCTTTGTTCTGTCCAAATAGTAACGTAGCTGTCTATGGATGTCTAAGGAATGTAGCAGCCTTTCCCCTTTGTTTTGAGGATTGGGGTAAAAGGTAGGTAAGTGTATGACTTGATTTAAAGCTACCCTGGATACCACTTTAGTCATAAATGACGGGTTGGTTCGAAGGGAAACCCTGTCCTGATGGAAGATAAGAAAGGGCTGCACAGCCATGAGGGCTGGAAGTTCTGAAACCCTACGAGCTGAGGTAATTGCCAGAAGGAAAGCTGTTTTCCAGGACAAGTATTGTAAATCTGTTGAGGCAGCTGGTTCAAAGGGAGGCAATGTTAATTTTTCTAGAATGTAATTAAGATCCCAGGCTGGCACTGGTTGTTTCCTTGGTGGTCTTATATTCTTAGCCCCTCTGAGGAATTGCCTTAAAAGTGGGTGAGAGAATAACGGTGGATCCGTGTTGAATTCTGCAGAAATGGCTGAGGCATGGATTTTTATGGAGGAAAATGAAAGTCCACTGTTCAGCAGCTCAGCTAGATACTGTAATACCTGAGGCAAATTCAGTTTTCTAGGATCCTGGCCTTTTTTCTCATTCCAAGAGCAAAACCGTTTCCATTTTGCTGAGTAAGTCTTCCGAGTAGATGGCCTCCTGGCCTTCAGAATGACATCCTGCACCTCTTTGGAGAGTAGGGTCTGTTGAGGTGTTAAGGAATTTTCCATGCAGCAAGATTGAGTGTTTTCAGCTGACTGTGAAGAGTTTTGTAGCTGTGCTGAGTCAGCGGTAGAGGCCAGGGAGGAGTATGTGTTAGGCTCCTTAGGAGTGGGTACCAGTGCTGTCTTGGCCAGTCTGGAGCAATCAGTATCATCTTCGGTCTGTCTGCTCTTGCTTTCAGGAGCACCTTGGGTAGAAGAGGCAGAGGTGGGAAAGCGTACACTGTCCATGCTGTCCAACTGAATGAAAGGGCATCCACCCTCCAGGCCTTTGGATGAAAAGTCCTTGAGCAAAACTTTTCCAGTTGATGGTTCCTGTGGGAGGCGAAGAGATCTATGTCTGGCCTTCCCCATGCTTGGATTATCTTTGTAAACACCTGTGGATGTAGTTTCCATTCATGTGGATCTGTCATATTTCTGCTTAGATTGTCTGCCAGAGTGTTTTCCAAACCTGGCAAGTACTGTGCTTGAAGTTCGATTTGCCATTCCAGAGCCAAGTTCCAAAGTGTCATGGCTAGTCTGCACAGGGGGTATGAATGTGTTCCTCCTTGTTTGCTTATGTACCACATTACTGTGGTGTTGTCTGTTCTTATCAATAATTGTCCTGGGCGCAGGAGGTCCTTGAATGCTGTAATTGCATTTATTACTGCTAGCATTTCTTTTTGATTGATGTGAAGGTGCTTTTCCTTTTGGGATCATTTGCCCTGAATGCACCTGCCTGTCATGTGCGCCCCCCCAGGCGTAACCTGAGGCATCTGTTGTGATGATTTGATTTGCTTGATGCTTGCAGAATGGGAGGCCTGTATTTGTTTGACATGCTTGGGCCCACCATAGAAATTCCTTTTGCAAACATGGAATTGTTGGTATTATTGTTTCCAAATTTTGGCTGTGTTGAGACCATAGGTTTTTTAGGTACCATTGAAGTTTTCTCATATGCAACTTTGCACATGGGATTAAAAGAATGCAAGATGCCATGAAGCCCAGAGCCTGCAGGATTTTCCTTGCAGTAAGCCTGGTACAATTTGCTAGTGTTTTGAAGTACTGTGTTAGTTGCCCTTGTTTTTCTGGCGTAAGATAGGCCATCTGGGTGTTTGTGTCCAAGTTGGCACCCAGGAAAGTTATTTTCTGAGATGGTGTTAGCCTGGATTTCTCTTTGTTGATTGTGTATCCCAGAGAATTCAGTAACCGTGTTGCATAAGCTAGATGTTCCAGAAGAGTGTGCTTGCTATCCGAGTGGATCAGGCAGTCGTCCAAATAAGGGTAAATTTGTATCCTTTGAAGTCTGCAGTAGGCAATTACTGATGCCAGGCATTTCGTGAATACTCTGGGTGCAGTAGGTAAGCCAAAGGGCAATGCAGAGAATTGATAGTGGATTGATCCTGCAAGAAATCTGAGGTCTTCTGCAGCTTTGTCTGATTGGGACATGCAGGTATGCCTCCTTGAGGTCCAATGTTACCAGCCAAAACTCCTTGCCCAGCATGGGAAGAAGTTGCTGTAATGTGAGCATCTTGAATTTTGGTACAAGTAGAAATGTATTTAGGATGGATAAGTCCAAAATGGGTCTCCAGTCGGTTCATTTTCTTGGTACCAGGAAAAGTCTGGAATAAAAACCTTGACCTTGTTCGTGAGTAGGAACCTCTTGAATGGCTTTCATGTTCATGAGTTTTGTAATTTGTATTTGTGCCTCTGCCCTTTGATTGTGTGGCAGGTTTGGCATGCCTCTCATTTTTGGAAGAGTGTGAAAATGAAATCTGTAGCCTCTGTTTATTATGTCCAGGATCCATTTGTCTGTTGTGATAATGTGCCAATTTCCTGAAAATAGTGCCAGCTTTCCTCCCAAGGGAGCTGCCAGCTGAGATTTGCTTGGCATGAAAAGGAGGAAGTCATTGGGTTTTCTTTCTGTATTGTTGTGCACTGTCTTCGCCACCTCTTGGTGCTTGAGTTTGCCATTGTCTGCCTCTATATGATCCTTGAGATTGCCCTCTGCCCCTTGAGCGCCTGTATCTACCTCTCTGGGGCTTGTCCGTGGCTGGAAAGGACCAATTTTTTTGAAGGCCAATTTCTGCTAAAATGAGGTGGCTGTACCTGTAGAAAAGCCTTGACAGTTTGCATAGATTTAGCTTTTTCTTCCATTTTCCGTAGTATCTCCTCAGCATTAGTACCAAATAGCACATCCTTTTGTAAAGGAGCATCTAGTAGTTTAGCTTTAACATGATCAGGCAAGTTTTGTTCCCTAAGCCAGGCATGTCTACGAATGACTGCTCCTGTATCAGCAGCTCTACTTGAGGCCTCTAAGGCATCATAACCACATTGTAAGGTGTGTTTACCCACTTGTTCTGCACTATGCATCATATCCTGCAATTCCTTCAAATCTGGTAGTTCAGGTTGAGACATTTTGTTTCTTAATTGCGATAGCAGAAACTGTTGGTATTTAAGCATATGGAACTGACAATTTAAAGCCCTCATGGCTAGGGTGGCCGAGGTGTATACCTTTTTCCCCCACCTTTCTAAGGATCTAGATTCTCTCTCGGAAGGTAGTGGATTCTTGGCAGTAGAGGCCTTCATTCCCTTGGGGCTTTGAGAAATGGTTTCAGGGTCAGCATTATGGCTTTTGAAAAGAAATTGGTGAGAGTTAGGGACTCTGTAGTACCTATCAGGTTTGACTGGTGCAGGAGGCAGGGAATCCGGGTTAAGACAAGCCTCCGAGTAAACATCATCAAGAATGTCCAGGACAGGAGGTATAGCCAGAGGCCTGTGTTGAGGTAACAAAAGAAATTCCCTAAGCCTTTTCTTGGAATCAGAAAAGTCTTGGCCTTCCCAATGGAAGTGTTCCCTCAAGGTGTGCAAGGTCTCCCCAAAAGAAAAATCCTCAGGGGGAGATACAGAAGGAATGGACTGTTCTGCATCAGAATCTTCATAAGGGGAATACGAGTGTTCCTCCACATCCGAATGTTCTGAGAAAATGGAGCCCTGTTCAGAAGAGGGAGAGTCTTCCTCCACTCTGGGTCTCTTGTCTGGAGGGGGTTGGGAACCCCTGATATAGGAAATTAAATCCTCAGCCATTTTCAGCATCTGCATTTTAGGCATGGAGCCTGGGGATGGGCCCCCTGTGCAACAGGCCTCTTGGGATGCATGGCTGATTTGGACTTAGTGAAGGCCGTAATGGAAAAGGAAGAAGAGGGCCTAAATACACCTTGGGTGGAAGTGGACCTGTCCACATTAAGAGGCTCAACACTCACTGTGGATTTAGTGGTTGTAGTCTGAGTAAGGGCCGAGGTACCAGCGGTCTCGGGTACAGAAGACACTGCCAAGGAAGTGTCGTCGGTAGTCAGGGACTGCATAGGCGTCTCGCTGAGAACCGGACCACGTGTAGCCGGTTTTGGCGTGGTGTCGGTGGAGATCGCGGACCTCGCGTGTCGGTCCTTGTCCTTTCGTTTTTTGGACAAAACGGTAGTCGGAGTATCCGACGACATTTTATAATCAAAGGCTTTACCAAAATAATGTTGGGCGAACTCCGCCCGACGCTTAATAATGCGTTTATTGAAGGTAGCGCAAAAGCGACAGCCCGAGACGTCGTGGTCTGGGCCTAAACAAGGTATGCAGAGGGAATGGAAATCCTTATGCGGTATTTGCTTCCCACAAGAAATACAATTGTTAACTTTGTCTGACATCGGTCTGAGGCAAGAAAAGTTTCCCCAACGGGGTACTTAGCTTTAATGAAGACTTCGGTTTCCGATTTTGTTGTAAATTCAGGAGCTGGCCGACCGGCACTTGCGAACTGCTTCAGGCACCGCGCGGCAAAAAAGACTGAAGAATATGGCGTTGGCTGTGATTTATATACCCCTGTCGCACTGACGTCAGGGAAGAAGGCGACAACAACCGACGCCGGACCAAGACTTTGGAATTCGGCCGACCGAGGGACTGCCTGATGGCAGAGAACCCATATGTGATTACTGCAGCTGTATGCACGATGAACATCAACATGCATTATAATTAAGCCACTTAATTCTACTAACTTTTTATACTATTTTAACGATATCTACAATGGGGAATGATGAAGCACCTATTAAATACCAAGTCTACCAGCTCCTATTCATGGAAGCAAGTCCAAAGTCCTTGTCATGTGCTCCCTCTACTGCCAGGCTGATGTAGTTCATGTCTGTTGCCATTTGGCAGCTCTTGTAACTTTCCTTTGTCACACAAGTCTCTCTTATTATACAGATAATTCCATGCATGTTTTACCCAGCACAATCCTGTTCAAAAACAGATCTGTTTACATAGAGATGTGTTCTTTTCCTACAAAAACAGCCCTTGTTCAACATCAGCATAAGGTGTTCACAATGAACACAGTACACTCATCTACATATCAAAAAATGTCTAATTTTAACAGTATTAACCTGTCTCATAAATACAGAATATTCTTTTAGTTTAGAAAAATACATATAAAAACCCAATTAAAGAGCAAGACAGTCACGTACTACATGACTACTGAAATTAATAACTTGTTCATCAATTATAACATGGTGGAGCACGCAAAATTACTCCTATAATCAAGAAAATGTTTAACATGATACTGATTAAATGCATACTAATGATGTGTGGTGTCATAACTAGAGTTTAAAACTACTTGCAGCAACATTAACATAGAGAGATAAATCACTGAATATAGCCCAAGGAGACCAGAGTTCAAACAGCGTTTCAGACCTCTGCTGAAGCTGGCATGGTAGGAAGAGTGTGCCTTTCCCCAAGGGGAGGATGCAGACTGGGACCATCCAAAGACAGAATCCCTAGCACAGGAATAGCAGTATTGCAAGAACAGCACAGAGGCAGATGTTTGGCTACCTAACGATAAAAGCAGTAGACCCTCATCTTAGATGCACTAGAGCAGCACTCACAAGAGGAGGACATATTGGGTCTTGTGGTTATACTAGTCCCTCAGCCAGAGCACAGAACAGAAACCATACTTAAATACATCCTTCACGGACAGAAAGCCAGCAAGAGTACAAACCATCATGAAGGAAGCCTATATGACGGCTCAATCTCCTTCGATGGGTATTTACCCAACGGGTCTAGCTGATATGGGAAGACTTGATGGTTGGCAAATGTAGCAGGAAAAAAGCATACAGAAAAAAAGACTAAAACTTAAAACTACTTGACCAAGTGAAAAGTATGACTAAATTCAAGATGATGCTATGTAAACACATCATTAGTGTATTAGTGCTGTCAAGCCCAGATACAGAGTAACCAAGAAATTCTGGAATAATCATTCAAATAAATAAGCTCCAGATCTCTGGTATGCATAACGAATTAAAAGCACCTGAACCAGATAGCTCTACTGCTCAAATGCTGCACTGTTCTGAAAAGATCTCAGAACAAATTAAACCGATGTACAGCAGAAAAGGCAGGGGGAAACATCTCTGCAGAGATTTCACTTACTTCATTCTGTGATATCTTAATTTATCTATTCACACATGCTGTCCTACAAGAAGCTAGAATGTAAGAGAGAAAAGTGTTCACTAGCAGAGATCTGGTATACACAGTTCAAGACTCTTCTTTTGCTCTCTATGATGTAAGAAATTAATCACTACTCTTGGAAAGACTTTGGCACAACCATTCTATAAAAAGGTCCTACAATACTGCAATCTCACTGAAAATGAAATAATTATCAAGCCTAGCAAGAATGTTGCTGTTAACTTAATCATGCAAAAGAAAACTAGGTAAACAAAACTAAGCCCGCCTAATCTCAGGAGAGAAGGAACATGAAAACTTAGGCTCAATGGGTGAGCTTAAATTAGAACACCTATTATATCTAATTGAAAAGACAGGTGCCCAAACCTTTGTAGGGTAGGGGCGCCTATAGGAAGACATTAATGTCCATAAGGACTTTTGAGTGTAGTGTTTTGTCAGTGCAACTGCTTACATTGCTCGGACAAGTTGTCTTTATCAATGAATGCTGGTCTAGTACGGTTTCCGTGATACTTAGTGGATCATAACCATCACATTCCAAGTCCTGCCTCCAAAAATGCGCATTACTTGGGGCAGTGACTAACTTTGTTCTTAGTCATATAAGAGACAGAATGAGACCCAAAAAGGCTGAGTGATCCAGGAAGACTATCATGAAGCTGATGTCCTCTATCCCCTGAATATATACAGCACACAAGACATGCAAAGAAAGCAGTTTCATTCACTTCTATTCCTCTGTGAAACACTCCACTAAGTATATATGTTAGTTTAAATGGACTTTGTACCTTTTGCAAATATGACAGAATAAAATGTGCCTGTTGTACTGCATCATCCCAGAAAAATCTTGACTTGGATGTTGTACCGTAACCTCCCAAACTTTGGAAAATGAACACAATGCTTATGTCTAACCTAGGTGACCTAGTTAGTTGGAAAGCTAAATAAATGGGTTGATAAGCTCTTGTGTGATTATCCTGATCAGAACACTTGTCTTCTGAAATAGCTGGATTAAGAATTTATCGAAGGTCATATCAAAACTTGTTTGTGCTTCCAGGGATACAGGGAATCCTCCATATAAAACTTCAATAAGTAATTAAAAGTGCAATGTTAAGGAAAATGTCATATAGCTGAGCACCTACCTTTATAATGGGCAACGAAGCAAAGTATATGTGGGGTCAATAACTGTAGAGCAAATCGCTGTCTCAAACACTTAGCACTGAATGCATGAAATAATGTTTAGTGGAAAATGGACACTGGGAACTCCTTGTACAGCAGGGCAACTACAACTGCTTATGCAAAACAATCTAAAACTTTTGATATGCAACAGACCCACAACACACCACTGCAAACCACTTTCACTGTCAAGGTATCATGGGTCCAAGATGAAAAATTATCCTATTTAACCATGTCACCCACCAAGTAAAAGGAATTACAAATAAATATTGGCTTAATGGAGCAAAAGCAGATTATGATTTTTGCAAATATGATGAAACATCAGCAGATTTAAAGAACTGCTTTATCCTGCCATGGATAAACTGGATACATTACTTACAGACCACAAAGGGAATTAGTGAATCATCTAAAGCTCATTTCCAAGTGCAATTTGTACTATGTATTACTGATTTACCTTCAGTTGACTAACATGTAGGGGTGGCTGCGGTGGTGCAGCAGTTAGCATTGTCGCCTCACAGTAAGAGGTTCTCTGGTTCAGTTCTTGGCTGGGGTGCCTTCTGTGCGGAGTCTGCATGTCTTCCATTTGGTCAAGCGGGTTTCTTCCAAGACATGCAGTAGGTGGACTGGAAACACTAAATTGGCCACAGGTGAGTGTGTGCATGTGAGTGATTGGTACAAATGAACTACCACAGCAGGGCTAGCCACCCGGCGGTGTAAACCTTGGCTCAAGATGACTGTCACTGCTGGGGTGACACCCTGACCCCATGTTAAAAATGGGGAAAAGGGGTTGAGGATGGATGGTTGACTAACATGAATGCCAACATCCTTAAGGTAAACCACTGTATGTTGAAAAAGGAATTGTTGATTACATAGTACACATGCACCAGTGTTGCTTCTCAGCGCATGCAAATATTAATTTATTTAAAAAAAAAATCCTCCTCCCATGTGAGGAGCTGCATCCTCCACTAATTATATATAGTAACACCGAGACTGCACAATCCCTGGGGAAAAGGAGTATTCTACCCAGTGAATGTCTATCTTGCACACTGTTGACTATCTGTATAGTCAATCAAATGCAGTCGCTTAACCTGATGTTGACCCAAACCAACCCTAATGGGTTTTGTCTTTTAAAAGTGTTAGCATCTTATAATTTAAGTGTTATTTCTTCATGGTGTGTACCTTTATCAGAAAACAATGGAAAAACCCAACAAAAAACAGTTGAGATCTATTCACTTACAGAGGATTCACTAATGCTATTACTTGGCAGCATTATTATTAGCTACACTATAAGCTGGGACAGAACAATTTAATCTGCGCTAAGCTTTAGTATGACTTCCTCTGTTTCAAGATGTAATTTAAAAGCTGTGTTTTTTTCATGGATGGTTGATGGCAAGACACATTCTTAAAACCAGATTTTATCAATCTGGAATGCGAACATTTGCGGATACTAATGACTGTGGCTTCAGATGTCTGTTGGCAGTAGCTCAGTGCTTAAAATTTAATCTGGCTTTTAATCATGCATTTTATGAATTATGTATTGTTTACCTAATAAGAGTCTTGAACAGTAATGAGATGCTTTCATTCTGTTATAATTTTTATTTTTTTGTTTTTATCTTCAAAGTTTTTAAATAGTGCATATTGTTCTCTACAATTCTTTTTTACTATTATTTATTCAGGATTTTACATTTTGTGTTTGAGTCTTGTTTTATAGGTTCATAGCTACGTATAAGACTAGCTGCCCTTGTGGACCCATTTTAAGCCTAGCCAGTTTTCCTTTTTGTGTTCAAAATAACCTATAGCATTAGGTTACAAATTGGCCTTATTCATCCCATGGTCGGTAATTATACATCACTCCTAATGAGAATAGCTGGAATCATACCATAGATAATTTGAAGGACCCATGCATGGGATAAAGCATTTAGGAACTGCCTCTGTCTACCAGTAGTACACAGCAGCCTTGGGGTAAAATGTATTTTTCACATCCACAGATCTAAGTTACGCTTGCATAAAGACAAGTGAGAATTTTATTTTATGTGGATGGGAAGTCTGTACCATAACAGCGGAATCCTCTCAGAGATATACCTGTCCCTCCAAACCATTTTGTTGATGTTGCAGAAGAGGTTTTGATCTCTACACTGAATTATTTATGATGCTGTTTGACTTGCTGATGTGCAGTAAATCCATCAGTAATGGGTCGGATACCTTGTATGTCAGACACAAAAAGGAAGTTATGTACTCACCATAATGTTCCATGTGTGTTGTCCATCTCAGCTTCATTCTGTACTGGTTGGGTTCAGAATCGACCCTTGGTTCTGACTCGGACTTTTACAAAAGCTCAAGGTCTTCCACTAGCTCATGGCCAAAACCCTATCCCATGATGCTCAAGGAAACTCCCCAGATCTTGTCTGCTGATATAACAACAGGTACACAAAATATTTACTACCGCAAAACTAGGGTGGTGGTCAGAGAACATTAGTCACCAATTGTATCCTCTTGGTCTACCAAGAGCTGAAGGCTGAGGGAAGGAGGGTGGGATGTAAGAATGAAGGCAAGATGGACAACACACATGGAACATTATGGTGAGTACATGACGTCCTACCTTGCCTTCATTCTGTACTGGTTGGGACAGTGTTAGAGAAAAATGCATCTCTCGTGATTTTTCTACACAAAATTCATATTAACTTAAAATTTCTTCACAAATATGAATTAATTAATATTTGTTCATGTTAAAAATTATATGTAGTATAGATGCATAGTTATGCAGATCACAATTACTTATTGTACTTCTGAGCGTTTCACAACTTCATTCTAATATCAAGCTGCAAGTGTATTAACAGATGACTGAAGGTAAAGAAAGTGCTGAAGGGGTTAAGGGATGTTACAAAGACTGGTTTCTGAAAGCAAGAAAGAACACACTGTATTGTAAGCTGGGACCTTCCCAGGCTGGGATGGGTAGTTACAAGGAATGTTGGGGAGTTAGAATGTACTGGTACTGAAATGTACAAGGGTCAGGAAACAAGACTGATTAACAAGTTAGATGGCTTGTGTTTTTCTACAACATTAATAAAAACATGATTGTTGAGTGTTCACGTGCAGCAATAAGTGAGAAGCACGAGAGTCTGCAGAAATCCTATTTGACCACATCAGTGTTCTGCATGCATGATACTGATAAGAAAAGTAAATAAGAACTGTGTATTTTTTTTTCTGCTTGGTGAGACTGATTTTTAATTTTGAATACAGTCTCCCAGCACTGACGTATGTGGATTTAAATAAAAAGAAAAGGTTTTGCACATCCTGAAGAGTTATTCTTGACTCAAGACTAAAAGGTAATTAATGTTACTTATGTATATTTTAAACTGCACTTTAACACTTTGGTGCCGTGCTTGTAATCTGAAATGTGATCTTGCTGCGGAACACTGTGGAATGAATAATAAAGGGCTCAGCACAGATAGTTCTTCTGTCAATTCAACACGGTTTTGTATGGAATGGTCAGAGCTTGGACACTTAACTATTAAGGGTATGCAAACATATAGGCTAGAAATGGTAAAATGGCTTTGGGAAAACATGTTTTCTTTCTTTCGTCTCTTTTAAAACAAACTGCAGTTCAAAGTAATAGTGGCTATGTGTTTATTGTGTTGTTAAACAACTGACTGCTTTTCAGTATATACTATATACTGGTTTGTTAAATGACTGACTGCTTTTAAGTACATCATATGTCCTGTTTTTGTTCAAGGACTGACCTTGCTTTTAAGTACTGTTTTGCTGAATGCCTGACTTTGCTTTTTAAGTACAGGAGGTTCCTGTTTGTTAAATAACTGAGTTGCTTGTTCAGTATGTGGTATCTGCTGCCTTGTAAAATGACAGAAATTTGCTTATTTGTTGTATGCAAAAGTAATTGTGGGTGGTTCCCACAAGAAATAAAAAGTTTATTAATATATAAAATAAACACAAGGAGGCGCTTTGTGTCGAGGGCGGTACCATCACGAAAAAAGGTAAGAGGTATGACTGTTTGCTTTCTGCTGCTTTAAAGTACGACTGATGTCTGTGTTATTGTGCAATATTATGACTGCAGAGACAGAGAGAGAGAGAAAAAGAGAACAGTTAAAAGTAAAGTTAATTCAAATGTATTTGCCTACAGCATGTTGAAATATGTGTCTGTTGTTAAATCAAGTCCAGGTGTGACTGTGGGAAAGTACAATCCGAGGGCCCGAAAGAGTGGTCAGTTCTGGACACAATTATTCCAATTGCAAAGCTGGAGCTGTAACTTTTGAGCCAGTGATGCAATGAAAGCAAGGGGGTGCTGTGGGAAAAGGCTGATCAAATCCTCTCCTCTGTCCTACCCTTCCCTCCCTGAATGGTGTGTGGATTGATATAATCATTTTTCTTTCCTCTAAACTGCTAGGATCTGTAAGGTAAGTTAAAAAAAAAAAAAAGAAAGAGAAACAAAGATAAGCAAACAAGATTGAATCCCAGAAAAGGGAACAGCTGGGAGGGCGGCCTAATGGTTAAGTAGTTTGCCTTACAAACACAAGGTGCAGGGTTTGAGTCTCACAAGGGATAAATTGGCTAAGCTTAAAATGGCTCACAAAGGCAGTTAGCTTAGTACTAATCTATGACCCTATGTACATTTTATGCATCATAGTTCAAATAAAGGAAGTTGTAAGCATTTGCATTACTGATTTCAGCAAAGGATTGTTCTGGTGGAGTATTTCCATTAAATGGAACTTATGATAGGAATAAATTAATGAACTTGAAAGATATTCAGTAAGTGGGTAACAAATGTCAATATTTTATTCTTGGTATACTAAAGTGCTTAAAAGTAAAAAATAGTCAGAATTAAGGGGGCTACAGGATGCTAATAACTGTTGCAACAGGTAAAATATGTTAAGAAAGCAGTACAGACCAGTAAAAAGGGACCCCTTTATCCTGTTTTGTCAGGTTTGGAAAAATAAATAAATAAAAACTAAGCATGGCCAAAAAGCAGAGACTTTTAAATCGGATGATAATTCTGCAGTAGCTACTGCATCCCACCCCCATATGTACCAGTACGGGTGGCCCCTTGTTAACAGGTTTTGTTGATTCTCAGATCTCTGCATTTTTGAACACATGTTCAGCGTGGTACTGTTACATCTGAACTTAGTTCTCCTGTTCAACTCTCATCTCTATAACAGGCATCTGCAGTTAAAAAAAACATTTTTTCTTTCTTTTCCCATCATTCTCAACATGTGTCTACCTTTCCAACAGGAGCACTAGTGTTCGACACTCCTGTGGCTCATCACAAGCGCTCACATGATAGAGTAGGACAGTAGGACAAGAGGCTATTGCCTCTGCAGAAGACTTTTTTGGCACCTTTATAAAAAAAGGGGGGAAGGGGCTAATGCTGATTTGCATACTATGTCTAAATGTTTTCTAACTGAAAAAAAAAAACATCCATGAAGGTTTAAGGAGGAAAAAAAATATTACAACCATACTTTGACAGATTTAAACCAGCTGCTTCAGGAAGTAGCTTCAAATGAAATAAGAACACAGTTAATTCAAAAGGCTAAAATAACAAATTTTACTCCCACAGGAAATGCACTAATAGATAAAAAGATAGCATTGTTAAATTACATAGACAACACAAGGAAAAACAAACTAAGGGTAATGCTACTCAACGCCAGAAGTCTAAACCTCAAAATGCAAGCACTCGAGGCTCTCCTCAGCATGGAGGATATCGATGTCTGTGCAGTAACAGAGACCTGGTTCAAGGCTCCCGAGCACCCCAGCACTACAAGGTTATACCTCATACCATGCTTTTTGGCCCCAAAACTCGGACTGAACCACAAAAGGAGAGGGGAGTATCCATATTCATCAAGGATACCCACATCTCCAGGTTAGTGGCACTGCATGAAGCAACAGAAACCATCCATGTGCAACTAACACTGGGCAAAACTGCATTTCAGTTTACAGCCTGCTACACACTCTGGAACCTCAAGTGGCTTTCCTGAGAACATTGGAGAATATGAATGTCTCTCCAAATACCTTTATATTGGGTGACTTCAACTACCCAAGCATAGACTGGGAACACTACTCAAGCCCTAACAGCCTAGCCCAGAGATTCCTGGAATTTATAAACTCAAATGCTATGGAACAACTGGTCACCATGCCTACAAGAGGGGTAAACATACTTGACCTGGTCATCACAAACATGGGGACTCTATGGCTCTACACCAGAGGTACCCCCCCTCATTGGTAAGATCAGACCACAAATTAATCTCGCTAGACAGCCACATCCCGACCCCACCACTACCCCAAAAAACCACAGTAAAAAACTTCTCCAAGGCTAATTTCACACTCCTGAAAACCGAGGTGAAATCACTCAAAGCCCCCGGGCCAGTGGAAACTACGGCCCAAACAGCAAAGTCCTATATAAATGCATTCTATGGACATCTTCAGGAATGCATGGATTATGCAATCCCAAATAAAACCAAGACCCAATCCTCCAAAGGCAGACATCCTGTCTGGTGGACCACGGCCATAAATAAACTATACAACAAAAGGAGAAAGCTACTGCAGGATAGAGCAAAATCCCTCAAGAAGAAGGCATCACTGATCAGTACTAGCAAAAAACTACGGTCCCTCATAAAATCTTCCAAGGCCAGTTTCGAGAGAAAAATTGCACAAGACACTAAAGATAACCACAAGGGTTTCTTTAGTTATGTTATAAACCTGGGTGCAACTCCCAGATATGCTCGGAGTTAGTCCAAAATGACAAAAAATACATTGAACCCACAGACATTGCCAACATCCTGGCGGACAGGTTCAGTGCAAACTTCTCCCCTCCTTCCCCCTCCAAAGGAGCAATTATCTATCCCAGCAGAGTCTCGTCTCCCTGTCATCACAGATGCTCAAGTAGGAGCTGCCCTCTCCAAAGCAAAAAACACAGCATCAATGGGACCGGACGGTGTCCCGGGTTGCGTCCTACAGGAGCTCCAAGGGGAGCTAAAACCTCATATTAGGCTACTGTTCAATCTCAGACTTTCTACAGGTTTTGTACCCAAGGAATGGTGTACAGCAACAGTGGTCCCACTCCACAAAGGTGGAGCCTCAACGGACCCTGGGAACTATCGCCCCATAAGCCTGACTAGCCTAGTCTGCAAGGCCAAGGAACGGATCATCATGGGACTCAGAGACATTGGGGAACTACAGACGCTAGATCCTACACAATTTGGCTTTATTAAAGGCAGATCCTGCCTACTGAACCTGGTAGACTTCTTCGAAACAGTCACCAAGGCCATAGATGAAGGGAAGGAAGTCCACACTGCCTACCTGGACCTCACAAAAGCCTTTGACACCAAACCCCACTCTGGCATCATAGATAAGCTCTCCAGCCTAAATATCAACCCCTATGTCATAAGATGGGTTGCAAACTGGGTCAAGGACAGAACCCACATGGTCAGAATTGCGGAAGCTATGTCAGACTCTAAACCTGTTACAAGTGGCATCCCACAAGGCTCAGTCCTGGGACCACTCTTGTTCGGTATATATTTTTCAGAGGTACAGGCCAGCACGGGAGGACTATGGCTGACCAAGTTTGCAGACGACTGCAAACTGGGTGCCATAATCGACTCTCCAGCTGACACAGGCATCCTCCAAAAGGGTCTCACAGAGACGGACAACTGGTGCCAAAGCCATGGCCTGAAGCTAAACGCCAAGAAGTGTATAGTCATACCCTTTGGAAAAAACAAAGTGCCCACAAACTACCATATAGGCGGTAAACCATTAAGTATGGAGGAAGTAATTAGGGATCTGGGAACCCAAGTTGATAGTAATCTCTCCTTTGACAACCACGTTGCCAAAGTGGTTAGAAAGACCTTCTATATAGCCCACCTCATCATGAAAGGGTTCACATCTAGATCCAAGGAAGTCATTGTATCCCCTTAACTCAACCCTCATCAGGCCCATAATTGAATACAATGCCCCGTTTGGGATGTACCTTACCCATCACCTGCAGCAACTGGAGTGACCACAAAAGTACCTCACCAAGAGGATCAAGGGTCTCAAACAGATGACCTATGCTGCCAGGTTAAAGAAACTCCAGCTCTACTCAGTTGCATACCGTCTACTTAGAGGCGATCTGTGCCGGACTTATAAAGCCACGTCCAACCCAGAATTAATGGACATGCTCCACCTCAAAAAATCCAAATCCACTAAAGCTATGTGCTCAAGGGATTTGAATCTCAACACAGAAATTAATAGGACATGCTGGAGAGACAGATTCTTGACCCAGAGGCTCCCAGTACTCTGGAATAGAATTCCAGTCCATGTCAGGCAGAGCCCCTCACTGACTCTCTTCAAGAGAAATCTTGACGAGTGGATGGGAGATCGTAAGTTCACTCCGGGGATCACTTCTGTGTCACTACTAGACAGAGGCTCAATAAAGTAATAAAAAAAAGGGCATAGTAAAACCCATTTTTTAAGGGGTGGCATAAGCCAAATGCACTCTGGCTAGGCTGATAAATGCCCTAGGGCATATAGCCTAGCAACAACCTATGAACCTATACAAAAGTGTCAGGCATGTAGGCAAAATAAACAGAAAGCCCCTGCAGATTATTTGAGTGATCTTAAACCAGTGTTTGCTAAACATTCAGAAATACAAGACCCAAATGAATAAGCTAAAGCAGCTATTGCAGCTGCCTTTGTGCAGGGTTTGCAGGACCTGTACAAAATAAAATAAAGTAAGTGCTTACAGACTGGCAGGAAAAAGATTGACCTTATTAAGTGCTGCAAATCACCGCACTGACTATGGCAGGGTAATAAAACAAACATAAATCTTAATCCCTTTGTTGCCACTGGATCAAAAAGGATCCTATGTTAAAATAGAAATAAATCCAAAGCCAATTCTATGCTTGGTGGAACTGGCAGCACTAGGTCTGTATTAAAAGTTACTTCAGACAGTTAAATACCAGTATAGAAAAGAAAGTAAAGGCAGTTGATGTGACAAATGCTACTGTTACATATCCTGTTTTAAAACCTATACCCATTTCTTTAGGTCCAATTGAAGAAAGGCATTATTTTCTTTGAATACAACTGCGCCAGTAAATCGTCTATGCAAGCTGGGTGGTACCATTTACTTTATACCACAAGGGGTGTATCTAGATGTTCCAAAAGAATCAGAGGGGAAAGTATTACAATTCTTAGCAAAAGCTAAGAAAAGCCTTTTGAAGGCATACAGACAACTGAAAACCGTTGCAGCAGGTACCTGCTAATTTATGGGTTAAACATGCTAATGAAGTAGGTATATTAAAATCTGCAAAACCTGTAAAAATAAAATTTAATCTATCAAAACCCCTCCATAAAATTACATAGTATCCACTGAAATCAGAAGCACAACAGGAAATCAAACCTGTAATTCAGTCTTTGATACAACAAGAAATAAATAGTGCCAGCTAAAAGTCTTTGTAATATTCCTAGTCTCCGTGTAAAAAAAAAAAAATAATGATATATATCTATATATACATATATATCTATATACATATATATATATCTATATATACATATATATATATATATATATATATATATATATATATATATACACACACACACACACACACTTATAGGTTTGTGCAAAATCTGAGGGCTGTAAACAATGCAGTATTAACAACTTTTCTGTGGTTCCAAAACCAGCAACAATACTTAGTTGCACACCATATACAGCAAACTATTTTTCTGTAACAGATCTCTGTTCAGCATTCTTTTCTCTACCTATCTATTCTGAAAATCAGTTTGTTTACTTTGACTTATAAGGAACAGTATTATACAAGGACACGGTTGCCACAAGGATGCACTGAATCTCTTTCATTATTTTTTTCCCTCAAATTCTAAAAATATGTTTGAAGGACGTGACATTTCCAGGTGGGTCTGTGTTAGTGCAATATGTAAATAATTTACTAATAGCATCTGATTCTTTCCAGCAGTGTTAGCAGGATACCCTACATCTTAACTATCCCTGCAGGAAAAAGGACACAAAGTGTCAACAGAAAAAAAATTATAGCTATGGTTACCTCAGGTATGTTACCTTGGTCATTTAATATCTCAGAGTAAGCTCTTACAGTAGCTATCCCTCAGTCTGAATCATCTTTATTACTTTAAATGAAACTCGGCCCTTCTTGACTGCACTTCTAAACATGAATGTGCACTTTTTTTCCCTGATCCATCTGTTTCTTTAATACGCTGTTCTGTTCTAAATCTTGCATCTTTGTTATCTATGGCTGAGGATGGTAAAGAACATGACTGTGTTTGACTAATTATTCTTCTAGAAAGGACTTAAAGGACACTCCTATACACAACACCCGATTATATTTTTGGACTGTGCCTGATCAAAATGAAGAACAAAAAAAAAGTGTTTTTTTTCTGTTAAAAATTTCACTGAGTGCCCATCAAATGGGCATAGATAATTTGGCAGATTATGCCGTCAAGCAGATTATAAAATTGCAACATTTCCTATGTAATGCTATTGCAAAACTAATAACATGTTTGATTTTGATAAAAGTGTCAGTTTTCAAGCTGAGGCATCACAGGGAGAAGTTCAAAAGTGGCTCAAAGATGGATATATTAAATCCACTAATGGAGCATGGCAACATCCAGACGGCCGACTGGCGACGCCTGCCTCCTTGTCACTTTACCTGGTAAGGGCATATCTTTTACTGGCCCATGCAGGTAAGGCAGCTTTATTTAATCAAATTACTTGCAGTTGGTATACCACTCATGTCTCCTCTGATATTTCAGTATGTTGATAGCTGAGAGATTGTTTAAAATACAATGTCAGCTACCACCACCTTGGGGACCTTTTGTTAATGTACAGATGGAATTTGTCCAGATAACTAAAGTACATAATTTACAATAATGTTCTATTGGTAATCTGTATGTTTTGTAAAAGCTCACCCATGTCACAAAGCAGATTTTGTAATTTTGGTGTACCTTGTACTATCAAGTTTTTAATCTGTCCCAACCATCCGCAATCATCTGGACTAGTACAGAGGGTTAATAGGACCCTTTAAAAAAATTGTATTAAACAAAATTTAAATGGTCAGAGACACTTTGAATTCTACAAGGAAACTGAGACCCTATGAGATATTAATGGGAAGACCCATAGCTCTTCTATTTGTTCCCCGTGTCAAATGAAAAAAATAACTCTAATGGATAATAAAAAAATATATATATATATTTTTTTACAGCAGTATCTCTTCCTCCACCACCTGACCAACCATCACCAAATGCAGCTGGGTGACTGGGTTTTTGTAAAAACCTTCCAAACACAAAAAAAAAATGGTTTGAGCCAGAGATAAAAAGGTCCTTTACCTTGTAATCCTCACCACCGGACTGCAGTCCACTGTGCAAGACAACCATCCTGAATTCACTCATCCCACTGTAAGACCACCTGTCGTGTGTTCCAGATGAATCATCACTGAAAGAAGATCGAAGTGTAACGGATGAGTCATCTGCCCAGTGAAACGTATAAGGAGAAAAATTCAACTAAAACAGCACCTCATGATGAATCCCATGACAACAGGTACCTTTGCTCTGTTTTAGTTGCTGTTTCCTTTAATAACCTGGTCGAGAGAAAATCAGTTTCCTTTTGGGTCTTCAACAGTATGCCGTGACAAACTGTTGTGTTTGTTTACATATACCTCGGCATTCTAAGGCAGGGATTCCCATAATTCCAATTCCTGCATCACAGGTAACATTTGAGAAAGAACTTAGTGATACTGATCTAATCTGGTGTAATCTGACTAATTTTTAAAGGTTGTTTCTCTTCAGCTTGCCACCACAAATCGTGAACACACATGTTATGCCAGAAATGGGACTGTGCCAGTGGGAATTAGCAAATACAATGACACTAGACATGAAAGTGTGTTGAACTCTTTACAGTTAAAATGCTATGACTGGGGGGGGGGGGCATGGCGTGGGCATGATAGAGGATCGTTACTACATTTGTGACCATGCCTACCCCTGGTTACCCACAAACTGGTCTGGATGTTGCTTTGTAGGCTATATTACTCCTACTATTCAACATTTCAAACACCCACCAACAGGTAGACTGAGAAATAAACAAGCAATCCACTGGACACAGCAAGTATTTTCAGTTAATTCCTGAGTATGGAGTGCAAAGGACAATGCTTGAAATCACCATGCTTGCTCAAATTCTTCAGGAGGCAGCCAACCATACTTCATATCACATCACAATAACAAATGGAAAAGTACAGTTTTGTACCTATCATAAATGTAGATGTCCGAGAGGTATGCATCTGCAGTCCTAACAAATGGGTTGTCCTGGCCTCAGGCAGCCCTTCGGTCGGCCGGATTCCAAAGTCTGGGTCTGGCCTCGGCTGATGTTGCACTTCACCAGACGTCATAGCTGCAGTTCAGCGGGTATAAAGGCATCAGCCAACGCCATTTTCCTCAGTGTTTCTTGCCCCAGATGCCAGGTGCCCTCTAGGAAGGCTAAATTTGGATAAATGCAAATGTTTCCAAACAATAGAGAGCAAATAGAAATAAACATGTATATACATATATACAAACAAATACACCATAATAGATTCCCCCAGCTAGCTACAAGATGGGCAAATACCCTAGGAGTACCACAGAGGGGAAGGAGGGTGGGTAATCCTGACTGCAGATGCATACCTCTCGGACATCTACATTTATGGTAGGTACAAAACTGTACTATGTCCTTCAAGGATGCATCTGCAGTCCTAACAAATGGGTAGAATACCATAGCCAAACTGGGGGAGGAGGTACCAAGGAGGCACTAAGAGTTTATGGTGTAGTTAAGATCCCTTGCAAAACAGCAGTGGCAAAACCTGCTCGGGATCTGGAGTATAAAGGTAGATTACAATGCTTGGCAAATGTATGCACGGAGCTCCAAGTAGCAGCCTCTAAAATGTCTTTGGTAGCCACTCCTCGTAAGAAAGCTGTAGTAGTGGCTGTAGCCCTTGTGGAGTGAGGTCTGATGTTTTCTGGAGTTGCCTTTCCATGAAAAGAGTAACAAAATCTAATGCAATTTCCTATCCATTTTGAGATTGTTTGTTTTGAAATTGCTTTTCCTTCCATTCCTGTTGCATATGCTACCAGAAGCTGGTCAGTTTTTCTATTGTTCTTGGTTCTGTCCAGGTAGTAGCGCAATTGTCTGTGTACATCCAAGGTATGCAGCAATCTTTCGTCCCTGTTCTGTGGGTTGGGGAAGAATGTTGGTAGGTGTATTGCTTGGTTTAATGATACCCTGGAGACCACCTTTGGCATAAAGGTAGGATTAGTTCTCATGGACACTCTATCCTGATGGAAGATAAGGAAGGGCTGTACTGCCATTAATGCCTGTAATTCAGAAACCCTTCTAGCTGAAGTGATTGCAAGCAGGAATGCAGTTTTCCAAGATAAGTACTGTAATTCTGCTGTTGCTGCTGGTTCAAAAGGGGGGAGTGTCAACTTTTCTAACACAAAGTTCAAGTCCCATGTAGGCAATGGTGGTTTCCTTGGTGGCTTTACATTTTTAATTCCTCTGAGAAACTGCCTGAGTAGAGGTTGAGAAAAGACTGGAGGATCCATGTTGTATTCTGCTGAAATTGCTGATGCATGAATCTTAATGGAGGAGTAAGACAGGCCATTGTGGAAAAGCTCTGCTAAGTATTCCAGGATGTTAGCTATGTTTGGCAATGATGCATCTACTCCTTTTGTTGTACTCCAAATGAGATATCTTTTCCATTTTGCTGAATAAGTTTTCCTTGTTGAGGGTCTGCGAGCCTCCAAGATAATGTCTTTAACCCTTTGAGATAAATCTGGGTTATTTTTCCTTATGTAATGTTCCAAGCAGCTAGCTGCAGTGTTTTCAAGTTTGGATGCAGGATTTTGAAGTTGTTCTGTGTTAGCAGTAGAGGTAGTAGGGGTAGAGGCCATGCGTGTTCCCGGGACATACTCCTCAGTAGCGGGTACCAATGTTGCCTCGGCCAATCTGGAGCTATCAAGATGATCCTCGGGTGATCTTCTTTGATCTTCAGTAGCACTTTGTGCATTAAAGGAAGAGGTGGGAATGCATATGCTGTCAGGTTTTCCCAACTGAAGGATAGGGAGTCCACCTTCCAAGCAAGTGGGTGGTATGTCCTTGTGCAGAATTTTTGCAATTGGTGGTTGTGTGGGGATGCGAACAGGTCTATTTCTGGCCGTCCCCATTTCCTTGTGATGGTTTTGAAGATGTCTGGATGCAGCATCCATTCGTGGGCATCCGTGGTGGTTCTGCTTAAGATGTCTGCTAGTATATTTTCTTTTCCTGGCACAAATATGACTTGGAGCTGAATGTTGAGGCTCAGGGCCACATTCCAGAGGTCCATTGCCATCCGGCATAGAGGATATGAATGTGTGCCTCCCTGTTTGTTGATATACCACATAACTGTGGTGTTGTCCGTCCTTATCAGCAAATGACCCTGTTGAAGAAATGGTCTGAATGTCTGGATTGCCTGTTTTACTGCCAGCATCTCTTTTTGATTTATGTGTAGGTTCATCTGGTCATGAGTCCATAAGCCTTGTATGCACTTGCCCACCATGTGTGCCCCCCAACCGAGGTCTGAGGCGTCAGTGGTGATAGTCTGGCTTGGGTGAGGCCTGTGGAAGGGCAGTCCTTTGTTCAATTGACAGGCCTGGGCCCACCACTGGAATTCTTGCTTCAGGCATGGAATTATTGGAATTTGGGTTTCTAGGCTGTGCTTGTGCTGAGACCATAAATTCCTCAGGTACCATTGCAACTTCCTCATATGTAGTCTGGCATGTGGAATTAATATTATGCAGGATGCCATGTAACCCAGGGCTTGCAGGATTTTTCTTGCTGTAAGCTGGTTCTGCGTTGTTAATGCCATGAAATAGAGTGGTAGCTGCTTCTGTTTTTCTGCTGTGAGGAATGCCATCTGGTTTGATGTGTCCAGTTCTGCACCCAGGAAGGTTATCCTTTGGGATGGTATCAGCCTTGACTTTTTTGTGTTGACTGTGTATCCCAGGGCTTGCAGCAGGTGAATAACCTTTTTTAAATCTTTTGTTAATTTGTCTTTGCTGTCCGCTTGTAACAGGCAGTCGTCCAGGTATGGATAAATTTGAATTCCCTGAAGCCTGCAATGAGCAATTACTGATGCCAGGCATTTCGTGAAAACTCTGGGCGCAGTAGATAAGCCAAAAGGCAATGCTGAGAATTGATAATGCTCTGATCCTGCAAGAAATCTGAGGTATCTTCTGCAATTTGGTCGTATGGGGACGTGAGGTATGCCTCCTTGAGATCCAGAGTCACCAGCCAAGACTCCTTGCCCAGCATGGGAAGAAGTTGCTGTAGGGTCAGCATTTTGAATTTTGGAACAATGAGACATGTGTTTAGAGCGGACAGGTCGAGGATAGGTCTCCATTGGTTTTCCTTTCTTGGTACTAGGAAAAGCCTTGAATAAAATCCTTGTCCTTGTTCCATAGCCGGTACCTTTTCTATAGCTCTCATCCTTAGTAAGTGGTCTATTTGCTGTAGAGCGTTTGTCCTTTGGTTTGGAGGTAGGTTTGGCATTCCTCTCTTCCTTGGAAGAGTATGGAAGTGAAACCTGTAGCCTTTGTCTATTGTCTGTAAAATCCATTTGTCTCCTGTGATGTAATGCCAATTTACTGAAAATAAGGCTAGCTTTCCGCCTAAGGGTGCTGCCAGTTGTTCCCTGGTAGGCGGTTTCAGAGCCAAGTCACTGTGATTGTCCTGTGGAAGTGGTAGTGGCTGGATCTGTGGCAGTAGTTCTCTGGCTGTTAGGCTGCCACTGACGTCCCCTGTAGGCACCTCTGGACTGACCTCTGCCTCTAGGGCGTCTATTTCTGCTTCTCTGTGTTTTGGTGGTGTCTGGAAAGGACCAATTCTTGGAAGGCCAGTTCCTACTAAACCTCGGAGGCTGGACCTGTAAGAAATCCTTGACTGTCTGGACAGATTTAGCTTTTTCTTCCACCTTCTTCAACACTTGCTGTGCAGGGGAGCCAAACAAACTGTGCTTTTCCATGGGAGCATCTAGAAGCTTTGACTTTACATGGTCTGGTAAGGATTGCTCTTTTAACCATGCATGCCTTCTGATCACTGTACCAGTCATAGCTGATCTAAAGGAAGCCTCCAGTGCATCATAGCCGCATTTTAAGGAATGATTACTGACCTGCTGAGTGTTATGCACTAAATCCTGAAGGGACTTGCGGTCTAAAGGTTCAGGCGAGGACAGTTTTTTTAGTGAGCTGATCTAACAGAAATTCCTGATACTGAATCATGTGGAATTGGCAGTTTAAGGCCCTAGCCGAAAGAGTAGCAGAAGTATAAACTTTTTTACCCCATCTCTCCAATGCCCTATATTCTTTTCAGAGGGAGGGTTTTTGGCAGAGGCAGCTGCTACAGCTTTGGGGCCCTGTGAAATAGTTTCAGGATCTGCAATAGGAGCCTTATACAAATGATAATGTGTGTCCGGAACCCTGTAGTATCTGTCAGGCTTAGCAGGGGCCGGAGGCGGTGAGTCAGGGGCAGTACAAGCATCATTAAATGCATCATCCACAACTGTAAGTACTGGAGGAATAGCTAAAGGCCTATGCTGTGGTAAATGTAAAAAGGTCCTAAGCCTTTTCCTAGAGTCTGAAAAATCCTGGCCCTGCCATTGAAATTGTTCCCTCATAGCATGCAAGGTTTCCCCAAAAGAAAATTCCTCAGGAGGAGAGGCAGAAGGTATGGAATCCTCTGCATCAGAGTCCTCATATGGAGAATAAGGGCCCTCTGGGGGATTTGTATTTTCTGAATCATCAGAGGAATAATCTGAAGAAACTGGCTCAGGGGGCTCTGCTCTAAGCCTCTTCTCTGGAAGTGGGTGAGAGGCCCTGTCAGGGTGAGATTGGGTTCCCCTGATCAAAGAAATGAGATCCTCTGCTAGACTAAGCATTTGAGTACTAGAGCTAGGCCTGTGAGAGGGGGCTTTAGCAGGCACGGCCTTTGAAGATTTAGCTGCTTTAGCCCTGGCAAAAGCCTTAATTGACATGGATGCAGGGGGCCTAGCAGCTCCACGTGCAGGAGTAGATACATCTAAGGGGATAGTGTCTGATAAATCTTGAGAAACTGTAAGAGCAGGTGGATTTTCCGTAGCAGATTCAGCCATGCTGGAAGAGGCCTCGGTAGGAGGAGGCAAGCTTTCGGCCGAAGGAAGAACCGCGGACTCGGTTTCGGCCGAAACCGAAACACTCGCGGTTGGCTTAACCGCGGTTTCGGCCGAAACCGCGGACCGCGAGTGTCGGTCCTTTTCCTTACACTTTTTAGTTAATTGTGAAGTCTGAGTCTCCGACGGCATGATATAAGCAAAAGCGGAGCCGAAATACTCCTCTGCAAACTCCGACCGACGTCTAAGTGTCTGTCGGTTGAAGGAAGCACAGGCTAGACAAGCTGCTACGTCGTGGTCTGGGCCTAAACAAGGTAGGCAGTAAGAGTGGAAATCTTTATGAGGTATTTGTTTCCCACAAGTTAAACAGTTATTCACTTTTTCTGACATCGGCTGAGGCAAGAAAGAGTCCCCAACGGGGTACTTAGCTTTTTAGAAGTCTTCGGTAGTAGCAATCTCTGGTTCTGACCGACCGGCACTTGCGAACAGCTTCTGCTTCGGGCGCCACGCGGCAAGAAAGACTGAGGAAAATGGCGTCGGCTGATGCCTTTATACCCGCTGAACTGCAGCTATGACGTCGGGTGAAGTGCGACATCAGCCGAGGCCAGACCCAGACTTTGGAATACGGCCGACCGAAGGGCTGCCTGAGGCCAGGACAACCCATTTGTTAGGACTGCAGATGCATCCTTGAAGGACATCATGACTGCAATATGAACTGTAGTGTTACAGACCCAACTGGCACTCAATGTCTGCTAAAAAAGGGGGGTCATGTGCCCTCATAAAAATCATTGCTGTTCTTGTATTACTGACTACCATAATAAACATGAACAGTTGGCAAAAGTCATAGAGCAGAGGGCCAGATATTTGGACAGTAGTTCTAAAACTGGGCACTTTTTGGATGGCTGACCAGTGTACTTGGTAACCTAGAAACTGGTATATTACAATGTATAAAAACTGGTATTATTCTTTTAATTGTTTTAATATTTTCTGTTCTAAAGACTGTAATCACAAAGTCTTGGATTGCACCTGCACGGGAAATGCCACTTGTACCTGATGAATGAAAACTCAGTCACTACAGATGCAGCGTATTTATCAAATTAAGGAAAATCAAAATATAACTGTGTATTTTAGGACACTAGTAGTGTCAGAGGAGAAAGTCTGTTAGAGAAAAATGCATCTCTCATGATTGCTCTGAACAAAATGCATATTAACTTACAATTTCTTCACAAATATGTTTGATGAATTATTTAATATTTGCTCATGTTAAAAATGATATATAGTATAAATGGATAGTTATGCAAATCACAATTACTTATTGTAGTTCTGAGTGTTTCACAACTGCATTCTAACATCAAGCTGCAAGTGTACTAACAGGTGACTGAATGTAAAGAAAGTGCGGAAGGGGTTAAGGGATGTTACAAAGACTGGTTTCTGAAAGCAAGAAAGACTGTGTGAGCTCTGACTTTCCCAGGCTGGGATGGGTAGTTACAAGGAATGTTGGGAGGTACTGGTACTGAAATGCACAAGGTCAGGAAAAGTACAGTTTTGTACCTACCATAAATGTAGATGTTCGAAGATCCACATTGCTGCAGTCCTTACATATGGGTAGTCCGCTGTCCTCGGTTGGCCCGAATACCAAAGTATTAGGCTGACGTCGGTCAAGGCGCTTAAAACTGACATCAGGACGTCAGGGTACAAAAGCGCATGACCGACGTCATATCCTCAGTCTTTTCTTGCCCCAGATGTCAGAAGGCCCTAAAAAGAAAGGCCAAAGCCAAAAAACAGCAAAAAAACAACCAACCACCCGTGCACTAACCATATGTACAATATTTACAACCCAAACCACACAACCACCTCTAACCACAGAGGGGAAGGAGGGAGGTAATTGGACTGCAGCAATGTGGATCTTCGAACATCTACATTTATGGTAGGTACAAAACTGTACTATGTTCTTCATCTCACATTGCTGCAGTCCTTACATATGGGTAGAATCCCAAAGCAGAGGTAAGGGAGGATGGCAAAACTATAAAGCATTAGGAGCTGCCAAAATGCCCTGTAAAATTGCAGTGGCAAATCCAGCCCTAGATTTAGAGTAAAGTGGAAGGTGGTAATGCTTAGAGAAAGTATGCACTGAACTCCAAGTAGCTGCCTCCAAAATATCTTTAGTAGCCACCCCCCTTAAAAAAGCTGTAGAAGTGGCAGTAGCCCTAGTGGAATGAGGCCTAATTCCAGCTGGAATGTCCTTACCATGATGGGAACAACAGAATGCAATACAAAAACCAATCCACTTAGAAATAGTTTGTTTTGAAACAGGTTTGCCCTGAGAACCCAAAGCAAATGAAACAAACAACTGCTGAGACTGCCTGAACCCTTTAGTTCTGCTCAAATAATATCGCAACTGTCTGTGTATATCCAAAGTGTGCAAAATCTTCTCCCCTTTATTTTGGGGGTTTGCATAAAAAGTAGGCAAATGAACAGTTTGGTTTAAAGCCACACTAGAAACCACTTTAGGCATAAAGGAAGGGTTAGTACGCAAAGACACCCTATCCTTGTGGAAAATTAAGAAAGGCTCAACCGCCATAAGGGCCTGTAATTCAGAAACCCTTCTCGCAGAGGTAATGGCCAACAAAAAAGCAGTCTTCCATGATAAATATTTCAACTCGGCAGTCGCTGCAGGCTCAAAAGGCTGTAGAGTGAGTTTCTCCAACACAAAATTGAGATCCCAAGCAGGAGTAGGAGCTCTACGTGGGGGTCTTATATTCTTTGCCCCTCTAAGGAATTGCTTAAACAAAGGATGAGAAAATAATGGTGGGTCACAGTCATAGTGAGCAGAAATTGCAGCAGCATGAATCTTTATAGAGGAGAAGGACAAACCTTTGTCCAATAACTCAGTAAGGTATTGAAGAGCCACACTTAAATTAGGTTTAGAAACATCAAGGTCCTTTGCTGTACTCCAAATTAAAAATCTCCTCCATTTATCTGCATAAACTTTCCTTGTACTAGGCCTTCTGGCCTCCAAAATAACATTCAAAACTTGTTGTGGAAGCTGAGACCCTTCAGGGTTTAAAACAGAATATGCCAGGCTGTTAGATGCAGAGAGTGAAGTTTGACATTGAGCAAATGATTGTTCTCCTGAGACAGCAGGTGTGGAATCGAAGGCAAAGGCCATTGAGGCTCCCGTACCAGACTTCTCAGTAATGGGTACCAGTGCTGTCGAGGCCAATCCGGAGCTATTAAAATCATGGTTGGCTTGTCCTGCCTGACCTTCAAGAGTACCTTTGGGAGGAGAGGCAGTGGTGGAAAGGCATACACGTGAAGATTGCTCCAATTGAATGAGAGAGCATCCACTTTCCAAGCTGTGGGATGAAACCTTTTTGTGCAAAACTTTGGCAGCTGGTAATTTAGTGGAGAAGCGAACAGATCTATGTCTGGAGTTCCCCATAACACTGTCAATTTTTGAAATACATGAGGATCCAATTTCCACTCGTGGGGATCCATAATTTGTCTGCTCAACACATCTGCTAAGGAGTTCTGTGCTCCTGGCAGAAACCTTGCCTGAAGATTTAGCTGTAAACTGAGAGCAGTCTCCCACAAAATCATTGCTTGTCTGCATAGAGGGTAAGAATGTGTCCCCCCTTGCTTGTTGATGTACCACATGACAGTTGTGTTGTCTGTTTGAATCAACACCTGCCTTGGAAGAAGTAAATCCTTGAAAGCCATCAATGCAAATTGGACTGCTAACATCTCCTTCAAGTTGATATGTAAATGTTGAAGTCTGGCAGGCCACGTGTCTTGTACCCATTTTCCATTTAGATGAGCTCCCCAAGCTTTGTCTGAGGCATCTGTCGTAAGAATCTGACTCGCCTCTGGTTGGGTCACAGAGAGTCCCTTGTTTAGGTGACATTCCTGAGCCCACCACAAAAATTCCTTTTGAATGCAAGGTATTATCTGAATGACAGTGTCCATATCTTGGCAGTGTTGTCCATACATTTTGAGATACCATTGTAGCTTCCTCATATGCAGTTTGGCATTGGGAAGTACCAGAATACAAGATGCCATGAACCCCAAGGCTTGAAGGACTGTCCTTGCAGTCAGCCTGGACTGACGAGACAATTGATGGAAATAAAGAGAAAGATTCTTTTGTTTGTCCGGGGTCAAAAGGCCATCTGGGATGCTGTATTCAGTCTCACACCCAGAAAGCACATGTCCTGAGAGGGTACTAGACTGGACTTTATTTCGTTCACAGAATACCCTAGGCATCTTAACACTGCCATCACATACTGTAAATGATGAAGAAGTTCTTCCTTTCCTTGAGCCAGAATCAGGCAATCGTCCAAATAAGGATAGATTTGTATTCCTCTTAGCCTGAAGAAAGCTACCACTGGAGCCAGAACCTTTGTGAACACTCTGGGCGCAGTAGATAAGCCAAAGGGCAATGCAGAGAACTGATAATGAAAAATCCCAGCCCGAAAACGCAGATACTTCCTGCAACTGGGCCTGATAGGAACATGAAGATAAGCCTCCTGGAGATCCAGAGTCACCATCCAGTGATCTTTGCCCAGCAGAGGTAAAAGCTGTTGTAACGTCAACATTTTGAACTTGGGAATGTCCAGATATGTGTTGAGGATAGATAGATCTAAAATTGGTCTCCACGTGTTCCCTTTCTTTGGTACTAGAAACAGGCGAGAATAAAATCCTAGGCCCACTTCTAGCAGAGGGACCGGTTGTATAGCTCCTATTTGAAGTAGTAGAGAAATCTGTTTGTGAGCCTCTAGTCTTTGCTGAGGAGGAACGTCTGGCATGCCTTTGAAAGGAGGCAAGGTATGGAAATAAAACTTGTAACCTTGGTGTATGATATCCAATACCCATTTGTCTTGGGTAATTAAAATCCAATTTTCCTTGAAGAGTGCCAACCGTCCTCCCAAAGGTGCTGCCAGGCAAGAAGAATCTGGCAGCTGAAAAGGAAGGTCATTGGGCCTGTTTACGAAAGGACTGGCCCCTGCCCTCACTCGAAGACTGTGCAGGTGAACTCCATGTTCTCGGTCTGAAGGAACTCTGAGCTCTGCCCCTACCACGTCTAGATCTACCCCTAGACTGAGAATCAGAAGAAGGATACGTCCACCCCTTAGCAGGCCAATTTCTACTAAACTTTGGAGGCTGAACTTGCAAAAAATCTTTAACAGTCTGCATAGACTTAGCCTTGTCTTCCAATTTCTTCAAGACTGACTCCACAGGTGGACCAAACAACACTTCAGACTGCAAAGGAGCATCCAAAATCCTTGTCTTAACATGGTCAGATAAATTCTGATCCTTAAGCCAGGCATGCCTGCGAAGAACTGAACCAGTGGCAGCCACCCTAGAAGAGGCCTGCAAAGCATCAAAACCACACTGTAAAGAATGCTTACCCACCTGTTCAGAGACATGCACCAAATCCTGTAATTCTTTACAGTCAATTCCTTCTGCCAGAGCATCCACCTTAGATTTCAATTGTGAAAGAAGAAAATTTTGATATTTCAACATATGAAACTTGCAATTCAAAGCCCTCATTGCTAAGGTAGAAGTATAGACCTTCTTTCCCCATCTATCCAAAGCTCTGGCCTCTTTATCTAGAGGAACTGGATTCTTTACAACAGAGGCCTTGACACCCTTAGGTCCCTGACTAACAGTTTCTGGGTCCGCCCTAGGACTCTTATAGAGATATTTATGAGCCTCAGGCACCCTGTAATACCTATCCGGTTTAACAGGAGCAGGAGGCAGAGAATCAGGATTAAGTGAAGCCTCTGAAAATACATCTTGCACAACATCCAGAACAGGGGGTATAGCTAAGGGTCTATGTTGAGGTAAAAACAAAAATTCCCTAAGCCTTTTCCGTGAATCAGAGAAGTCCTGACCTTCCCACTTAAAATGTTCCCTCATAGAATGAAGAGTCTCTGAAAAGAAAAATCCTCTGGAGGAGAAGCAGAAGGAGTGGAATCTTCTGCATCAGAATCAGAGTAAGGAGTGTACTCCTGCAAGTCTTCAGCCGAAGACTCTGAAACATCCGAAGCCTGTTCAAAACTTTCCAACTCAGGCTCCACCCTAGGCCTCTTATCAGGAGGGGGCAAAGAACCTCTAATCAGAGTAATCAAATCTTCTGCCATTTTAAGCATGTGCTTCTTAGGCACAGACCCTGCTGAACTAGGACTGACACCAACAGAAGCTAATCCTGGCCTGCCTCTGGAAGAAGCCTTGGAAACAGAAGGAGAGGGTCTAATCACCCTGGGAAGGGAGGGGAGTACAGAAACCTGAGAAGCCCCTTCAGCCTGACCTGCCTCATGAGAGGCCACATCCTGCAAAATCAAAGTCTCCCCCTGAGACTCCAGAGAAGCCTCCATCGGAACCACCGGTTCCACTGAAGCCTCTAAAGAACCGGCGTCCGGAACGGACGACTCCTCTTGCCTGGGTTTAACCGTTTTGTCTTTGCGCTTCTTCGTGGAAGCGGGCGGAGTATCCGACGGCATATTATAATTGCACCGCTTCCCGAAGACCAGCCTAGCACAATCTAACCTTCGCTTAATAGTGCGCTTATTAAACCTAGCACAAAAGCGACACCCGACTACGTCGTGCTCAGGCCCCAAACAAGGAATGCACAAAGAATGATAATCCCTATGCGGTATCTGTTTCCCACAAGAAATACAATTATTTACTTTTTCTGACATCCGGTAATACACTGAGGCAAGAAAAAAACAAAATATTCTAACGGGTACTTAGCCAACTTGGATTCGGTCTGAAACTCCGAACTCGAAAAATTTCAGAACGCCGAACGGCACTTGCAACGCTGCTTCTGCATCGGACCATGCGGCAAAAAAGACAGAGGATATGACGTCGGTCATGCGCTTTTGTACCCTGACGTCCTGATGTTAGTTTTAAGCGCCTTGACCGACGTCAGCCTAATACTTTGGTATTCGGGCCGACCGAGGACAGCGGACTACCCATATGTAAGGACTGCAGCAATGTGAGATGAAGAACATCAAGAATGATTAACAAGTTAGATGGCTTGTGTTTTTCTAAAAGGTTACTGTTGTTGAGTGTTCGCATGCAGCACTAAGCGTGAAGCACGAGGGTCTGCAGAAATCCTGTTTGACCACGTCAGTATTCTGCATGCATGATAAAAAAAGTAAGTAAGAACTGTGTACTTTTTCTGCTTGGT